>NC_057944.1:597811-695311 GCF_018555375.3 Anguilla rostrata
GTGTCTCACTATGTCTCACGCTGTGTCTCACTATGTCTCACACGCTGTGTCTCACTATGTCTCAAGCTGTGTCTCACTATGTCTCACACGCTGTGTCTCATTATGTCTCACGCTGTCTCACTATGTCTCACGCTGTGTCTCACTATGTCTCACACTGTGTCTCACTGTGTCTCTCACGCTGTGTCTCACTGTCTCACGCTGTGTCTCACACGCTGTGTCTCACTGTGTCTCACCTGCTGTGGCTCACTATATCTCATACTGTGTCTCACTATGTCTCACACTGTGTCTCACTATGTCTCACGCTGTGTCTCACGCTGTGTCTCACACTGTGTCTCACTGTGTCTCACACTGTGTCTCACTGTCTCACGCGCTGTGACTCACTGTCTCACGCTGTGGCTCACTGTCTCACGCTGTGTCTCACTCTGTGTCTCATGTGCTGTGGCTCACTGTCTCATGCTGTGTCTCACGCTGTATCTTACGTGCTGTGTCTCACGCTGTGTCTCACACGCTTTCTCACGCTGTGTCTCACGCTGTGTCTCACACACTGTCTCACGCTGTCTCACATGCTGTCTCACGCTGTGTCTCACACGCTTTCTCGTGCTGTGTCTCACGCTGTGTCTCACACGCTGTCTCACGCTGTGTCTCACGCTGTGTCTCACACTGTGTCTCACGCTGTGTCTCACACGCTGTCTCACGCTCTCACACTGTGTCTCACGCTGTGTCTCACACGCTGTCTCACGCTGTCTGACACTGTGTCTCACACGCTGTCTCACGCTGTGCCTCACACTGTGTCTCACGCTGTCTCACACCTGTCTACACGCTGTGTCTCACACTGTGTCTCACGCTGTCTCACGCTGTCTCACACGCTTTCGCTGTCTCCACGCTGTCTCACGCTGTCACCTCCACACGCTGTAGCTGTCTCACACGCTTTCTCACGCTGTGTTCACACACTGCTCACGCTGTCTCACACCTTCGCTTGCTCACGCTGTGTCTCACACTGTCACGTGTGTCTCACGCTGTGTCTCACACGTGTCTCAACGCTTTTCACGCTCACGTGTCTCACGCTGTGTCTCACAGCTGCTCACGCTGTCTCACGTGTCTCACACGCTGTCTCACGCTGTGCCTCACACGCTGTCTACGCTGTCTCACACGTTCACGCTGTGTCCACGCTGTCCTTCACAGTGTGTCTCACGCTGTGTCTCACACGCTGTCTCACGCTGTGTCTCACACGCTGTCTCACGCTCTCACACGCTGTCTCACACGCTGTCTCACGCTGTCTCACACGCTGTCTCACGCTGTCTCACGCTGTCTCACACGCTTCTGCTGTGTCTCACGCTGTCTCACACGCTGTCTCACGCTGTGCCTCACACGCTGTCTCACGCTGTGCCTCACACTGTGTCTCACGCTGTGTCTCACACGCTGTCTCACGCTGTGCCTCACACTGTGTCTCACGCTGTGTCTCACACGCTGTCTCACGCTGTGTCTCACACGCTGTCTCACGCTCTCACACGCTGTCTCACACGCTGTCTCACGCTGTCTCACACGCTTTCTCACATGCTGTCTCACGCTGTCTCACACGCTTTCTCGTGCTGTGTCTCACGCTGTCTCACGCGCTGTCTCACGCTGTGTCTCACACGCTGTCTCACACTGTGTCTCACGCTGTGTCTCACACGCTGTCTCACACTGTCTGACACTGTGTCTCACACGCTGTCTCATGCTGTGTCTCACACTGTCTCACGCTGTGTCTCACACGCTGTCTCACGCTGTGCCTCACACTGTGTCTCACGCTGTGTCTCACACGCTGTCTCACGCTGTGTCTCACGCTGTCTCACCTGTGTCTCTCACGCTGTCTCACACGTCCAGCTGTCTCACACGCTGTCTCACACTGTGTCTCCACCTGTCTCACGCTGTGTCTCACGCTGTCTCACACTGTGTCTCACACGCTGTCTCATGCTGTCTCACACTGTGTCTCACACGCTGTCTCACACTGTGTCTCACACGCTGTCTCACGCTGTCTCACACTGTCTCACACTCTCACACTGTGTCTCACGCTGTGTCTCACACGCTGTCTCACGCTGTCTGACACTGTGTCTCACACGCTGTCTCACGCTGTGCCTCACACTGTGTCTCACGCTGTCTCACACGCTGTCTCACGCTGTGCCTCACACTGTGTCTCACGCTGTGTCTCACACGCTGTCTCACGCTGTGTCTCACACGCTGTCTCACGCTGTCTCACACGCTGTCTCACACGCTTTCTCACGCTGTGTCTCACACGCTGTCTCACGCTGTCTCACACGCTTTCTCACGCTGTGTCTCACACGCTGTCTCACGCTGTCTCACACGCTGTCTCACGCTGTCTCACACGCTCCGTCTGTCCACGCTGTCTCACGCTGTCTCACGCTGTGTCTCACACGCTGTCTCACGCTGTCTCACACTGTGTCTCACGCTGTGTCTCACACGCTGTCTCACACTGTCTGACACTGTGTCTCACACGCTGTCTCATGCTGTGCCTCACACTGTCTCACGCTGTGTCTCACACGCTGTCTCACGCTGTGTCTCATGCTGTCTCACACTGTGTCTCACACGCTGTCTCACGCTGTGTCTCACGGTGTCTCACACTGTGTCTCACACGGTCTCACACTGTCTCACACTGTGTCTCACACACTGTCTCACGCTGTCTCACGCTGTCTCACACTGTGTCTCACGCTGTGTCTCATGCTGTCTCACACTGTGTCTCACACGCTGTCTCACGCTGTGTCTCACGCTGTCTCACACTGTGTCTCACACGGTCTCACGCTGTCTCACACTGTGTCTCACACACTGTCTCACGCTGTCTCACGCTGTCTCACACTGTGTCTCACGCTGTGTCTCACACGCTGTCTCACACTGTGTCTCACACGCTGTCTCACGCTGTGTCTCACGCTGTCTCACACTGTGTCTCACACGCTGTCTCATGCTGTCTCACACTGTGTCTCACACGCTGTCTCACACTGTGTCTCACACGCTGTCTCACGCTGTCTCACACTGTGTCTCACACGCTGTCTCACGCTGTCTCACACTGTCTCACACTGTGTCTCACGCTGTCTCACACGCTTTCTCACGCTGTGTCTCACGCTGTCTCACACGCTGTCTCACGCTGTCTCACGCTGTCTCACACTGTGTCTCACACGCTGTCTCACACTGTGTCTCACACGCTGTCTCACGCTGTCTCACACTGTCTCACACTGTGTCTCACACGCTGTCTCACGCTGTCTCACACGCTTTCTCACGCTGTGTCTCACGCTGTCTCACGCTGTCTCACATGCTGTCTCATGCTGTGCCTCGCACTGTGTCTCACACGCTGTCTCACGCTGTGTCTCACACGCTGTCTCACGCTGTGTTTCACACTGTGTCTCATGCTGTGTCTCACGCGCTGTCTCTCCCCCCAGGCGTCCCTGCCCTTTGATGCTGGCGGTGTGCCTCTGGGCACCCCCATCATTGGCTACGGCATGTTCCAGCAGCAGATCAGAGCCGCGCACGAGTCCGTCCACCAGGGGGAGCCAGAGAGGTGGCCGCCGCACTGCCCCCGAATGTCCACCAGGAGCCCCACTGTACTGGACGGGGAGGGTAAGCCCCTCCGCCAGTATAAAATTACTCAGATTGCCCTGCAGCACACTCAAAACCAACAGGGCAGTGTGTACAGTTCACTCTTGAGCAGGCTTGGAGATGCTTTCAGTACTTTATTAAGACAGAAGTCTCTTCATTTTCAGCAGATGCCTGTGAGGCCTTGCCGTTATCTCCTTATCTTAACGGCGACTCCCTGCCAGCTAGCTCTGACTCATCAGTGACATGTCTCCTGCTGGAAGAGCACAGGGCCTTTCTATGGACTCGTGATTCACGCTGGTTTGGTGATTCTGTCTGACGTGTAGTTAAATATACATTCTTCTCCAGTCGCTTTAATGAGTGGTTTGTGGGAGAGCATTGCAGATACTCATTCAGTGTGTTCAGACTGTGCTCTGTGCCTTTAATGAGGCGTGTATGGGAGAGCATTGCAGATACTCATTCAGTGTGTTCAGACTGTGCTCAGTGGGTATGCTGCTACAGTTGCCTATATATTGTGTGACAAAAACAAATTTCAATAAGAACAAAATGATTAACGCATATGTAGCCGATATCCTTTTTTCTGGGCTTCCAAGGAGTCCCAGACTATGGCTTATATGTCCCGATTGATGCTCTTTATTTTATCTTTTGTAGCCTACATGTATTTGTTGAAACTATCACAAGGTCTCGTTTTGACTCTTAAAGAGATTAGCAGATGATCTTTAGTAGGCATAGCTTCCTCTTCTGCAATATTAGATTGATGTAAAATGATTATGACAACACTTGCTATATTAAAACGTCATTCATAAGCCTTTACAAGTGAGACAATCGATTCGCTTGGCATCGATTGATAAACTTTACAGCACCACAGTGAAGGCCAGCTCCAACTTACGACGTACGTTTGGAAGTGTCCCTTAAGGCAACTGTTAAGATATAGCCTGGGAAACACTCGTAAAAAAAGCGGTTTCCCTTTGAAAGGTATACCTTAGAAACCTTTCGTAAAACGTTAAGGTACATCGAAACTGGGAAACGCAGCCCTGACCTATAGGATGAACAGCCCTCTCCCTCTGACCTATAGGATGAACAGCCCTCGCCCTCTGACCTATAGGATGAACAGCCCTCGCCCTCTGACCTATAGGATGAACAGCCCTCGCCCCCTGACCTATAGGATGAACAGCCCTCGCCCTCTGACCTATAGGATGAACAGCCCTCGCCCTCTGACCTATAGGATGAACAGCCCTCGCCCTCTGACCTATAGGATGAACAGCCCTCGCCCCCTGACCTATAGGAGTAACAGCCCTCTCCCTCTGACCTATAGGATAAACAGCCCTGACCTATAGGATAAACAGCCCTGACCTATAGGATGAACAGCCCTCTCCCTCTGACCTATAGGATGAACAGCCCTCGCCCTCTGACCTATAGGATGAACAGCCCTCGCCCTCTGACCTATAGGATGAACAGCCCTCGCCCCCTGACCTATAGGAGTAACAGCCCTCTCCCTCTGACCTATAGGATAAACAGCCCTCTCCCTCTGACCTATAGGATGAACAGCCTTCACCCCCTGAATATTCAGATTTAAATTCCATGGTAGGGATCAGCTTGTGTGAGTCCCGCAGGATACTAAAGCACCGTTCGTGGCCTCACAATACCCCACAATGCCCCACAATGTCCCACAATGCCCCACAATGCCCCACAATGCCCCAGCGCAGCCCCACAATGTCCTACAATGCCCCACAATGCCCCACAATGCCCCAGCGCAGCCCCACAATGTCCCACAATGTCCCACAATGCCACAGTGCAGCCCCACAATGTCCCACAATGCCCCAGCGCAGCCCCACAATGTCCCACAATGTCCCACAGTGCCCCACAATGCACAACAATGTCCCACAATGTACCACAATGCCCCAGTGCAGCCCCACAATGTCCCACAATGTCCCACAATGTCCCACAATATCCCACAATGTACCAAAATGTCCCACAATGTCCCACAATGTACCACAATGCCCCAGCGCAGCCCCACAATGTCCCAGCGCAGCCCCACAATGTCCCACAATGCCCCACAATGCCCCAGCGCAGCCCCACAATGTCCCACAATGCCCTAGCGCAGCCCCACAATGCCCCACAATGCCCCAGCGCAGCCCCACAATGCCCCACAATGCCCCACAATGCCCCAGCGCAGCCCCACAATGTCCCACAATGCCCCAGCGCAGCCCCACAATGTCCCAGCGCAGCCCCACAATGTCCCAGCGCAGCCCCACAATGTCCCACAATGCCCCACAATGCCCCACAGTGCCCCAGCGCAGCCCCACAATGTCCCACAATGCCCCAGCGCAGCCCCACAATGCCCCACAATGCCCCAGCACACCCCACAATGTCCCACAATGCCCCAGTGCAGCCCCACAATGTCCCAGCGCAGCCCCACAATGTCCCACAATGCCCCAGCGCAGCCCCACAATGTCCCACAATGTACCAGTGAAGCCCCACAATGCCCCACAATGCCCCACAATGCCCCACAATGCCACAGCGCAGCCCCACAATGTCCCAAAATGCCCCAGCACAGCCCCACATGCCCACAATGCCCACATGAGCCCCACATGCCCACAATGCCCAGCAGCCCACATGTCCCACAATGCCCCAGCACAGCCCCGCAATGTCCCACAATTCCCCAGTGCAGCCCCACAATGTCCCACAATGCCCCAGTGCAGCCCCACGATGTCCCACAATGCCCCAGCGCAGCCCCACAATGTCCCACAATTCCCCAGCGCAGCCCCACAATGTCCCACAATTCCCCAGTGCAGCCCCACAATGTCCCACAATGCCCCAGTGCAGCCCCACAATGCCTCACGGCTGCGGGTGCATGGCCCTGCTGCCCGTCTGCCTCTGTTTGACCTCCTCAGTGCTAACGACCTGACAGAGGACACTCTTCCCTTCCATGGCAGCGTCTGTGTAGTGCGAGTCTCTGAATCACTTGACATGTTTAATCATTTGTTGAGTGGCCTCTTTTTTCAAGCTGCTTTTGTTCTGAAAGCCTGTTTTACTCCCTCTGCCCTCTCGTTTCCTCTGCACTGGTTGAATCATAAACAAGCCACACAGTGTAACTCCAGATGGCCAAATGGTTTTCTTTAATTAATCCCATTGAAGTAGAAACAATGAAGGAAATGAAAATGAAGCCACCACCCAGACAGGAAAAGCAGGGCCAGCAAGCCGTAGCAGGCACAAGATGGCTGCACCTTGTAGATGCTGGCACGGGTGCACCTGATTACCTGGACCAAGAAAAGAAATGAGCAGAATAGACAGGAGGTGTCAGCGAAGCTCATAATGGACTCTTCCTCACTCCTCCCTGCAGATCCTAACCAGGCAGTCCCGAACCCCGCCCACACGACCCACACCCCCCTCTCCAGGCACGGTCAGCGCCCCACCAACATTCCGTCCCCTCCCCCCCTCATCCCGTCGGCCAAACTACCCGACAAGCCGTCTTTCATCCAGGGGGGGTCCATCTCCCAGGTGAGGACGGGGGTTATGAGGAGGTAAACTGGCTGCTTTCTCTGTGGTGTGTGTGTGTGAGTGTTTCTTCACCCCGGTGACGTCGTGTCCCCGATGTCCCGCCGCCGCTGCTGGACTCTTTCTGTGGCAGGGCTTCTGGAGTCGGGCCACAGTCTTTCCCCTGCTTTCTTTTTGGGGTTTTCACGTTCTCTCTGTTTCAGGGAACTCCTGGCACGTACCTGCCATCCCACAGCCAAGCTGCGTACGGTCAGGAGGCAGCCAGGACCGCAGCGGGGTCTATATCACTGGGGCTGCCAAGACTGCCGGATCCCGCCACAGGTGGGGGGGGGGGGGGCGCTGCTGTGATTTGGCTGTCTGGAGCCAGATTAAATGGCCACTCATAGCACAGGGACAGTGATTAAATGGCCCCTCACAGCCCAGGGAAGTGATTAAATGGCCCCTCACAGCACAGGGAAGTGATTAAATGGCCCCTCACAGCACAGGGAAGTGATTAAATGGCCCCTCACAGCACAGGGAAGTGATTAAATGGCCCCTCACAGCACAGGGAAGTGATTAAATGGCCCCTCACAGCACAGGAACAGTGATTAAATGGCCCCTCACAGCCAGGGAAGTGATTAAATGGCCCCTCACAGCCCAGGGAAGTGATTAAATGGCCCACAGCCCGGAGTGATTAAATGGCCCCTCACAGCACAGGGAAGTGATTAAATGGCCCCTCACAGCACAGGGAAGTGATTAAATGGCCCCTCACAGCACAGGGAAGTGATTAAATGGCCCCTCACAGCACAGGGAGGGTGATTCATTGCTTTGAATTTTCAGTGTCATTAGAGTTAATGATGTGAAGTGACCTCATCAGTGTGATAGCGGCTGTAGTTTTACTGGCGCTGTGGAGCCTGGGGCTGTGACAGCAGGGCTGCTTCTCTCTGTGTTCCTGCAGTGTCTTACGCCAGGCTGGAGGAGAGCTTGCACACAGAGGGGTTCCTCTCCCTCACCCGTGTCCAGTACGAGGGCATGGCCAGGGGTATGTCTCTTCTAATCCTAACCCCAAACTGCTTTAGTTAGTGTCCACAGTGTGTGTGTATGTGTGTGTGTGCGTGTCTGTGTATGTGTGTGCGTGCGTGTGTGTGTACGTGCGCGCTTATGCGTGTGTCTGTGTGCCGTGTGTGTGCGTTTGTGTGTGTGTGTATTTGTGTGTTGTGTGCTTGTGTGTGTGTATTCGTGTTTGCATGTGTCGCGTGTGTGTGTATGTGTATTTGTGTGTGCCGTGTGCGTGTGTGTATGTGCGTTTGTGTGTGAGTGTGTGTGTGCATGTGTATTTGTGCATTTGTATATGTGTATGTGTGTGTGTGTGCATGCGCGCCCACACGTGTGCGTGTATGTGTATGTGTGCGTGTGTGTGTGCATGTGCGTGTATTTGTATGTGCGTGCCACGTGTGTGTGTGTGCCGTATGTGTGTGTGTGTGTGTGTGTGTGTGTGCGCGTATAGGTGTATGTTTTTGTGTGTCAGTGGTACTTTGTCCTGGTTTGATTGATGCATTTTAAGAAAGATTAATTTTATAAAGCACTCGGAGGGGGGTGAGGGAGACCCCCATCACTCTTATTTATGCAGACCCACAGCAAGAAGTAGCTGGGTGACTAAAGAGCCAATGTCAGTGCCCTTAAACTTTTTCAACTTTTTCATCTTTGAGAGACAAATATCAGAGAAAGAACCCCCCCCCCCCAATGCACCCCTTAACAATCCTGAACAGAATCCTTTTCCTGTTTGTTGTGGGAAAAGAATAATGCCACTGAATGTACAGTAACAGAATAATAGTGTTAATTCTGCCTTTGTGAACTAGTGTTTTACAACTGTACAGTTGCGATGGTAGCGAGATAGATTTTTCCCAGGCCGGTTTGCGCCTCACTTTACCACAACTTACAACGTCTTGCAACGTTCCTCGGTCCAGGCGCCTGACCTTCCCCGCCCCTCAATGTGTTGCCTGTGTGTGCAGGAAACCCTACGTCTGCTGCTCAGGACGGGAGCGTAACCATGGGAACTCCTGCCAAAGTGTCCTCCGAGGCCCCGCCCTTCCGCACCGGCTCCATCACGCAGGTACATGACTATCACCAAGAGCGGTCAGGCTCACGATACGCTGGCGTCGCCATCTTGTGCAGGGGAAAACCTGAAACCACAACTGCATATTTGTTATTTTATTATTCCAATTATGAGCCACACTGCACAGTAGTGGGTATAATGTATTACAGAGCCATTACCATTTACCATTTGGCGTAGAGGTATATCACTCACTGAGGCCTGTTATGAATAGCTAGAATAACTGGAAACCAGCACACCCCACCCCGTGTAAAAAAGCCAGCTAACTAAACCACTTTCTGATTTTTAGATGAGGACTCAAGGACTAACGCAGGCTACGTCTGGGGTAGACTCTTACTGGAGATGCCTGGAGATGCCAGGACTAGGGCAGGTCACGTCTGGGATAGACTCTTACGGGAGATGCCAGGACTAGGGCAGGTCACGTCTGGGATAGACTCTTACGGGAGATGCCAGGACTAGCACAGGCCAGTCTGGGATATTATTTACTGGAGAGCCAGGACTGGCAGTCACGTGGGATAGACTTTACGAGGATTCCAGGGCTAGCAGGCCATTCTGGGATGACTCTTACTGGAGATGCCAGGACTAGGCAGGCCACGTTGGGATAGACTCTTACGGGAGATGCCAGGACTAGCACAGGCCACGTCTGGGATAGACTCTTACTGGAGATGCCAGGACTAGGGCAGGCCACGTCTGGGATAGACTCTTACTGGAGATGCCAGGACTAGGGCAGGCCACGTCTGGGATAGACTCTTACTGGAGATGCCAGGACTAGGGCAGGCCACGTCTGGGATAGACTCTTACTGGAGATGCCAGGACTAGGGCAGGCCACGTCTGGGATAGACTCTTACTGGAGATGCCAGGACTAGGGCAGGCCACGTCTGGGATAGACTCTTACTGGAGATGCCAGGACTAGCACAGGCCACGTCTGGGATAGACTCTTACTGGAGATGCCAGGACTAGGGGAGGCCACGTCTGGGATAGACTCTTACTGGAGATGCCAGGACTAGCACAGGCCACGTCTGGGATAGACTCTTACTGGAGATGCCAGGACTAGCACAGGCCATGTCTGGGATAGACTCTTACTGGAGATGCCAGGACTAGGGCAGGCCACGTCTGGGATAGACTCTTACTGGAGATGCCAGGACTAGCACAGGCCACGTCTGGGATAGACTCTTACTGGAGATGCCAGGACTAGTGCAGGCCACGTCTGGGATAGACTCTTACTGGAGATGCCAGGACTAGGGCAGGCCACGTCTGGGATAGACTCTTACTGGAGATGCCAGGACTAGCACAGGCCATGTCTGGGATAGACTCTTACTGGAGATGCCAGGACTAGGGCAGGCCACGTCTGGGATAGACTCTTACTGGAGATGCCAGGACTAGGGGAGGCCACATCTGGGATAGACTCTTACTGGAGATGCCAGGACTAGGGCAGGCCACGTCTGGGGTAGACTCTTCCTGGAGATGCCAGGACTAGTAGTCTGAAGACACATCTCTTTAGACTCTACCTTGAGAATCTTTAACACTATACTCCTCTGCAGGGCTAATCAACTGTCACTGTCATGTTGCACTTGCACTTGTTGCACTTAATTTTCTTCTTGATGTTGTAGTTGTTTATCATATCTCTTGTAATCATGCCTCACTTCTAGTTTATGACTTGCCACGTCGGCATAAACCCGTAAGTAAAATGAAAAGGAGCGGTTTAATCCATGGCAAACGACAAAGACATTGCATTTTTAAACCACATGTCTATACAAACAAGCGATCAACATGGCTGCCTCTCTTAATCACCTGCGGGATATTGTTTCTCCTTCCTATGGTGTATGGACATGTGGACCCATGCAAGTAAAAGACTCGGCAATGAATACTTTGCTGCAACTTTTTCCAATCAATTACAGACTGAATAAGTTTGGCTATGGCTACTATGTAATTTTTTCTCATATACTTAATAATGGCTTTGCACAAATCTACACAAAGAGATCGAATTCGACCAAACAAACCTACTGGAGTAAAAAACCGAAGTGGGTCAATGCAGTGGTTATTCATCTTTCAATTTTATTATTAGCGGGCAATATTCAATTAAATCCTGGCCCCATCGGTTCTCCAACCTTAGGCCAAACGACAAACTCTCCAAAACATTTGAAGAAGACATTATATTCACAATGTACGGATCTGCAGTGGACGGAGGGTGTGGAATACGCTCGGCGGTGTGCTCCTGTGTCCGCATGCGTGGAGATGGTGCTGGGAAGCAGTAAGCTGGAGTGGGAACACGGTGAGACAGATTGTGCGGTTGTCCCGGGGGACACGGATCCTGTCGTCCTCGGCACTGGGGGTGCCGCGCGTGGAACTCTGGTTGCCACTGGATGATGTGGATTTTTCCAGGTGCATAGGACACCCAAGCGCTTGTGAGCCCGTTGACAGGTGGAGTCATCGGTGCCTGGCAACGGTCGGTGCTTCTCAAGGATTCCCCAGCAGTTTTCCCATTGAACCGGATTTAAAATCAAAATCAAAACTGAGTTCTAAATCTAATCGGAACTGCGCCGCTGTGATTAAATAAATGCAGAATTCATTTTTTCAAACAGTTAATCATGCTAAGGTCATTTGGGATCATAAGACAAAGCCCAAAGTTGTCTTTGGTGGACATTTAAATGTTAGAAGTCTATTGCCTAAGTGTGATGAAATCAAAACACTGCTGATGGACTCAAATCTTGATTTTTTATGTCTTACTGAAATGTGGCTCCATAACAAGGTTTTAACTAGTTTGATTGATGTACCCGGGTATCAATGCTTTAAGTAGGATAGGACTGTTGGTAGAGGAGGTGGGGTATTGATTTATATAAGAGACTCATTTTAGTGTACTGAAGTTGAATTGGGCCACGATGTGACAATTGAATGTCTTGGTCTAAACGTTTATTTATCGCAGCAAATGCATTTTCCTATTTTGGTTTTATATAATCCCCCTGCATATGTAGTGCATTTTATCATTCTCTAGAAAGGATGCTTAAAATAGTTACAAACAAAGCAGAAGTAATGATCTTTGGTGATTTTAATATTAATTGGTCTGACAAAACCAATAGAAAGAAACTCAAAGCTGTAATGTCGAAATTTGATTTTAGCCAGATGGTTAAAGGCGCTACGCGTATCACCAGAACCACACAGTCATCCATTGATTTGATCTTCACAAATAGAGAGGAGCGTGTTATTAAGACTTACAATCTAATAACAGGATTGTCCGACCACAATATGATTCTTGCCGCAAGAAAACTAACGAAGAAGCGCTTCCCCAATTATCATCTAAAAAATCTGAGACAGTTATACCGAAACAGAATCTGTCAATCCTTAAGGGTGAACTGGAGAGAGTGACATGGGAGAATGTCGTGAATAGCAGCGACCCGAATACATGTTGTAATGAATTAATGACTACCGTTGGAAAAATTGTTGGTAAGTTTTTTTAAAACACGCAAATATTCTAATAGAAAAAGATCTCTGCCCTGGGTTAATGCATTGATTCGAAAACTGATGAAACGGAGAGATTTCACACTTAAAACCTTTTTAAAGAGTTGTTCCAGTACTGATATGGTCTTATATAAGGGGCTAAGAAACTGGGTTATAAAAGAATTAAGAAATGCAAAAGCTACCTATTACATATCGGTGATTAGAGAAGCGAAAGGAAATAATAACTTAATTTGGAAACAAATAAATAGTCTGATTAAACCAGAGGGTGTAACCAGGAGTATGATACAAGTGCTCAAAGTTGGGGATCAACTGATCATGGATAGTGGACGTATTGCAAATGAATTTAATAACTTTTTTTATAAGGTCAGTTGAAGAGCTTGCCAGTAATTTAGATAATTTAAAAAAACTAGGTTACGATACACAAAGGCTTGATACAAATTTGTTTGTATTACATGCAATTGATCGTGTGGTAGTTCTTAACACAATTGAAAAATTTACCACTGCGTATTCAAAAGATCTTTATGATCTGGACGTTGCATTTTTAAAAGAACATCGTAGTATTTTAGCAGAACCACTCACTCACTTAATAAATATACCTATAGAGAGTGGAAAGTTCCCCGAAGGATGGAAACAAGCAAGAGTGATACCTATTTTTAAGTCTGGAGCAGCTGACCATGCAAGTAATTATAGACCAATCAGTATTCTCCCAGTATTATCCAAAGTATTAGAAAAGGTTGTCGCCATGCAATTGATGGATTATTTAGAAACAAACCAAATTTTGCACCCACTACAATTTGGATTTCGCCCTAAACATTCAACTGAGAGTGCAACTTGCTTCCTTTTGGAAAAACTAAAATACTTTATAGACAAAGGTGAGCTGGTGGGGGCAGTTTTTCTGGACCTTAAAAAAGCATTTGATACTGTAAATCATAGAATTCTTATGTCTAAATTATCCAAATTAAATTTTTCCGGAAAAGCATTGTCTTGGTTTGAGTCTTATCTCCAGGACCGTCAACAGTGCGTCGTGGTTAATAATAATAAATCTTCATTCTTGGATAATAAAATGGGAGTTCCACAGGGATCTGTACTCGGACCCCTGCTCTTTAGTTTATATATAAATGATCTTCCGGACTCATGTAATGGAGCTGGTCTCCAGATGTACGCTGATGACACTGTCATATATGTGTCTGGTAAGTCTACCAATGCACTTACTTTACAGTTGACAGAACATCTAAAATCAATAGCAACATGGCTGGATACTTCCTGTTTGACACTTAATGTCAAAAAAACTGTGTCTATATGCTTTTCGTCCAGGAGACGGCCCACGCCAGATGAACTACATATTAACATCAAAGACAAACCAGTTAAACAGGTGACAGAAGTGAAATATTTAGGTCTTATACTGGATCCCCAACTGAAATTTGACAAGCATGTCAAAAAATTGAGTAGAACTGTAAAAGTCAATTTGTACTCATTTAGACTAATCAGAAACTGTTTGCCATTTGACACTGCAAAGTTGTACATGCACTCTGATTTTTTCGCATTTTAGTTGTTGTGTTGCCTCTTGGTCGCAAGCATGCCCCTCGGTTATCAAACCATTAGAAAGGCTCTATAATCGTGCAGTAAAAATACTAGACAAAAAGGCGATAAGATTTCACCATTGTCACGTTCTAAAAAAACTGCATGTTTTAAGTTATGATAACTTTGTTAAGTTTGCCAATGCCAAACTTACTTTTAAATGCCTACATGATATGGGTCCAACATGTCTTAGTGACATGGTGAAATGTTTGCAGGATTTTGGTCTCACCACTAGGGGCGCAACTGTGGGGAACTGTAAAGTTCCATATTGAAAAACTTCTTTTGGCTGGACAGCCTTTTCTATTAAGGGAGTTGGCACCTGGAATTCTTTACCTGTGCACTTTAAAACCGACCATAACTTTGAGCATTTTAAGTATAAACTGAAGCAATTTTTAAAATTCACCCAGTCGTGTAGTCATATGTGATTATAAATTTCTAGGTTTTTATTAGATTTTATGATATCTTTACTCAATTTTAATGTATTTAATAATGCTGTAGTAGTTTATTGTATGTGTTTTATGATTATATGATTTTGTGCTGTATGTGTATGTGTTTGAAAAGCCCAGCTAGGGACAAGCATCGGAAATGAGCATATGCTATAAATGCTGTGATACATTGCATTGGTTATTGTTTGTCAATACACTGTTTGTCAATACACAATACAATACAATGTATCTGTCCCTATCAAATAAACATTAAATAAATAAATAAATAAATAAACTTTAAGAACTTAGCCTGTGCTTATTGTGTGAACTAGACTTGATATTGATGGCTATGGATAACTGATACCCTATTGGCCCTGTGTTCTGTAGATCTTCCTGTGATCTTTGGTATGCACTTTGTATTGTATATTGCTTTGGTTTAGCTGCATCTACCAAATGTAATGTAATGTAATGGCTGATATTGAGCAGTCTTGCCTGGGGTTTGTGCCCCTGTGTAGGGGACACCAGCCCTGTCACAGCCAGGCGTGGCGGCAGACGTCCTGTTGAAGGGCACCATCACCAAACTGGCCACGGAGGACCATTGCAACCCCGAGAGATCCAGGGGCGAGGCCTTCTCCAAGGGTCAGGTCATCTTCGAGGGCGAGAGCGGGCACATCCTGTCTTATACCTGTGAGCACATTGCTGTTGCTGTCCCATGTCTCCCTGTTATTTTAGCTTTGCACACCCAGTCTGAACAGGAGAGAAATATTGTCAAATGACCTGCTCACGTGTCCTAATAATACTGTTGTTATTGCTGACAATAAGGATCATATTTATTTGACCTTTATGCTGTACTGCATGCAGTATTAGAAAGTTATTTATAATACTACAATAACACCTGATAGTTTTAGAATTTTAATATTAAAAAAGTTTTAAAGTTTTAGTATCAGACAATTTGAGTAATCATTCTGTGGTTTTAGAATACGTGGTCAGTATTTGAACAGGTAGTTCTAAACGTTTTGGGCTACATGAGTTTCCCCCATTTGCCTGAGCATACTTGTATGTTGCTCATCTTTTTAAAATGTCTAATCAAAAATGGTGTGCAGGGCAGTTTTGCTTTAAATCTATTCTGATAGACCCATTACCCTTTGAAAAGTAGGTTTTTGGAATGTTTTTTTTCTAACTCAGTGTTCTAGAACTGCTATTTTCTATTTTCAGTAGTGATTGTTTCATCAGCATTAGAATGTCCAGTTGAGACCTCACACCTTAAAGGGTTAAATTAGCATGGGTAAATCCTCTTCCCCAAAGCCATGAAGAATCCCAAGGAGGACATCAGGAGCCCTCGGGGGGGAGGAGAGCTCAAGCGGACCCATGACATGATGGAGGGTTGGATGACCGCAGGGCCTGCTCTCAGGGAGGCTGCTCTTTATGAAGGTACTGCGACCTGCTAGCTGGGAGTTCAGGACTGTCCCTGTCCTCAGAGAAATGCTTCTGCAGCTACCCCAGAAATGTTGGTTGTAGTTATGTCTGTAAAGATATTTTTAATTTAAAATATTGAAGCAAAAACCACTTATCCAAAAAAATAATTATGTAAAATTTTAAAAAGCAAAGCAAGAAGCTGATTATGGAAAAAGCTCTTCTTTTTAGCATGTTCAAGCAAATAGCATGAAGTGCCCCAGCAGCTTTTTTAATGAATGAAGTGTGTGAATGTTTTACTACACATCAATGCAAACATGCACTCATTCAGGAAAGGGTGCTCACACAAGCGCAGACTAGGCCCAATAGCCTTGTCATCTGTCTAGGCTGTAGGCCTGTCTCTGCCAGTCCAGTGGGATGCAGTGGACTTAACCTCTTCAGGGTAGGACAGGGTTAAGTCTGCTAGTCTTCCTCAGGTTAGCTCTTATTTACAAGGTAGGTATCCTGCCCTGCCAGTTATTGGCAGCTGTGTGGCATTGTCATAAAATTCCTGAGGGTCCAGGCTGCTCACGGCACCAAGGGCCAGAGGACCGGAGGAGTGAGTGCTTTTGCTGCTGTTCTGTTCGCACTGGTACATGTAGCAAAGCGGTACTGTAGCCTCACACTGGTACATGTAGCAAAGCGGTACTGTAGCCTCACACTGGTACATGTAGCAAAGCGGTACTGTAGCCTCACACTGGTACATGTAGCAAAGCGGTACTGTAGCCTCACACTGGTACATGTGGCAAAGCGGTACTGTAGCCTCACACTGGTACATGTAGCAAAGCGGTACTGTAGCCTCACACTGGTACATGTAGCAAAGCGGTACTGTAGCCTCACACTGGTACATGTAGAGCGGTACGTAGCCTCACACTGGTACATGTGGCAAAGCAGTACTGTAGCCTCACACTGGTACATGTAGCAAGCGTACTGTAGCCTCAACTGGACATGTAGCAAAGCGTATGTAGCCTCACACTGGTACATGTGGCAAAGCGTACTGTAGCCTCACATGGTACATGCAAAGCGTACTGTAGCCTCACACTGGTACATGTAGCAAAGCGGTACTGTAGCCTCACACTGGTACATGTAGCAAAGCAGTACTGTAGCCTCACACTGGTACATGTGGCAAAGCGGTACTGTAGCCTCACACTGGTACATGTAGCAAAGCGGTATTGTGACCTCACACTGGTACATGTGGCAAAGCGGTACTGTAGCCTCACACTGGTACATGTAGCAAAGCGGTATTGTGACCTCACACTGGTACATGTAGCAAAGCGGTACTGTAGCCTCACACTGATACATGTAGCAAAGCGTTATTGTGACCTCACACTGGTACATGTAGCAAAGCGGTACTGTAGCCTCACACTGGGGAGATAATGTGAGTTCAACTTGAGCTACTAATGTTTACCTTGATATTCTAAACATACATTATATGACCACAAGTATCTGGACACCCCTTGGTCTCGGGCTGTTGTGCATGGTTTGGGCTAGGCCCCTTAGTTCCATTGAAGGTAAATATTAATGCTACAGCATACAATCACATTCTAGATTCTGTAAATTTGAATGGCTTCTTAAGAACGTTCCAAATTCTTTGCATTAAACATAAACAGACATGGCGACGAGAGAGTTTGTACTCACTGTATCGATAAGTTAGCTAACGTTAACTTACTGAGAGCATTTGAAGTATCCGCACTCACTCCTGCACTCACTCCCTCTTGACAGGAGTCTTGTTGCTGAGTGGTTTCGTTGCCTCTTACAGAAAAAGGCATTAACGTTAGCTACATTAGGTCAAAATAGCTAACGTACATAAAAATACTGATAACTAACGTTAACTGTTAGCTAGCTCACACTTAACGGCATCTTCAATTGAAATCCCCATCTGGGAACACATTTTCCTCAGTCCAGCGTCCATTTTTGTTCACCGCAAACTACCTTTTCAGA
Organism: Anguilla rostrata; assembly: GCF_018555375.3. NCBI lineage: Eukaryota > Metazoa > Chordata > Actinopteri > Anguilliformes > Anguillidae > Anguilla > Anguilla rostrata. The sequence continues at coordinate 615,836 of NC_057944.1, forward strand.
CCGTTCGCTTATGTTTGCAAACGATTGCGGCGAACACACAGCTAACGGAAAAAAGTTTGAAATAGTTCGCGAACGTTCGCCTTGTTCGCTGAATTTGAACGCACCTCTGGTGTGTTCACTGAGTGTTGTGCTCCCCTAGGGTTAGATTTGGCTCCGTGGACAGGGGTGTTGAATGTGCTCACGGTGCTGGTGTGAGCTCTGAGCGTTGTGGTTCCTGCTGTAGGTTTGGTAAGCCGGGCCATGCCGAAAGACTCTTCCCACTCTGACCCCACAGACAGAGTGCCGCTCCCGGGATCCATCATGCAAGGTACTGCGTCTCCCATCGGATTCCTCCTTTAAGCTCTGCTTTCTTCAACTCTGCTCATTTTTTCTTTTCATATACCAATATTTGTCCACTTTTATATCCATGAAGTCACTACCCACGTGCTGGTGATTGTCAGTGTTTAAAATGGAATAAAGCCCTTAGAATTCAGGCTGTGGGCACCAGTAGAAATTTAAGTAAAGAAATTGCCTTTGCTAACAGGTTAAAATGACAAGGAAAATGCTGTTGTAAAATGCACCAGAACAGTTGAATTTTACAAGCCCTGTACTATCAAATAAATTGAGCCCCAGTAGCTACAGTACCTTTTGTATATTCTTTAAGTTTTCAGAATGTACGCTAGTGAAAGACCAGTTGGTATAATCCCTACAGTGTTTGTAAATTGAACACATCAAAACGTTGTAAGAAACTCTTTAGATACACCAAACAGCGGAAGATTCTGTGTGGCAAAGGAATGTGTGTAGTCTTACTGGACTACCGGTGCTACTGGAACGGGATAAATTTAATGTTATCTCCGTTATCTGACTCCAGTATTATGTTTTAACCTTTCCTCTGTGCTAACAGTTAAGCATAGGAGGAGGAGACTGCTTTCTGCCAGGAGTGTGGCTCTATACAGATCACTGTTTATTTAAGAAGACACGGACGTGCCTCTGGCTTGTGTAGCTTGCATAGGTACAATTGTGTATCTTACTGTACTCTGACACTAGCGTATGGGTGAGTGACTACAGGGTGAAGGTATGTGTGCATGTGAGGACCTTAAAACTGCTAGGTGTGCAGAGTCAAAGAGGAATGCCAGGTTAAAGTGAATGCTGTTTATTGTACCGTGTGTTCAATAATTATAATATATACAGTGGTGCAAAAGTAGTGCGTATTGAGATGGCTATACGCATATGATGCGCAACAGACCGTGTTGATAGACCTACCCAGACTATTGCACTTTTCCTCTTATATACCCAAAGATCAAAGGTAAACCCCAGGTCATCAAATAAAGACACAGTACATCAATGATTCTGCTTGCCTTACCTTTTTCCTACAATACCAAATATTACGTCATGGTGAATAGAAGGTTTAATGCCGATCCAGGAGGATGTTTTGCAACTGAGCACTTTATCAGTCTCTTTATCACAGTATCTCTGTCAGCACAGTAAACAGTCTGTTTTTCTTTGTAAACCGGCCTGCAACGTTAGACTGATAGCATAATGCTATGTGAAATTTAAATTGTTGGAGTCATTAGAAAATTTTGTTTCACTTTTAATTTTAAAACATTTGAAATCAGGCTGTGAATGAAATCCCTGTACAGCTGAGCCGAATGGTTTTGGGTGGGCTCTTACATGGTGATGTTGTGAGACGCTCACGTGCAGCGTCTCGGTTCGCCCTGTGTAGGCACACCCCGTGGGCCGGCCGAAGCGTTTGAGGAGGGGCACAAGTACGGCAAGCAGACGAAGAGGGAGAGCCCCCCCGCGTGCTCCTTCGAGGGGGGCATCAGCAAGGGCAAGCCCTACGAGGGGGTGAACACCATCAGGGAGATGGGCCGCTCTGTCCATGAGATTCCCAGGCAGGACCTCTCAGAACGAAACAGCCGAAAAGCCCCCGACCTTCCCCCCGGAGCCCGCCTCGTCCTGGACGGTTCCATATCCCAGGTGGGGACAGTGGGGTCACACCGTCCCCTTCCCTTACCCCATTCTGCCATCCCCTCCCCTCCCCTTACCAAAGTCTGCCATCAACTGCAACTCAATCTCAAATCAGTATCAATACAGTTGAGGCCAAAAGTTTACGTACACCTCACCTAGGCTGATTTTTCACAACTCTTCACATTTCATGTTACCATACGTTTCCAATTAGGGTATCTACTTTATTTCCATAAGAGGTCATTTCTAAATAATAGCTAAGAGACAATTATTTCAGCTTTTATGTACTATATCAGGTTTTCAGTGGGTCAAAAGTTTACATACACTACACATACATGTTAGTATTTGGCAGAATTGCCTTTTAATTGCTTAACTTGAATCAAACACCTTCCAAAAGCTTCTCACAATACTTTGCCAGCATTTTTGCCCATTCCTCCTGACAAAACTGGTGTAGCTCAGTCAGGTTCGTGGGCCTCCTTGCTCAGACACACTTTTTGAAACACGCAGAAACAGAAACTGTTTGGCCATAATGATCAGCGCTATGTATGGAGGAAAAAAGGTGAGGCTTGTGTAATCCAAAGAACACCATCCCAGTCTCATGTTCCTCATGCTCTGTAGGGATCCTGGCTCATTTGGTCCAGTATCATGTTCCTCATGCTCTGCAGAGATCCTGGCTCATTTGGTCCAGTCTCATGTTCCTCATGCTGTGCAAGGATCCCTGCTCATTTGGTCCAGTCTCATGTTCCTCATGCTCTGTAGGGATCCTGGCTCATTTGGTCCAGTCTCATGTTCCTCATGCTCTGTAGGGATCCTGGCTCATTTGGTCCAGTCTCATGTTCCTCATGCTCTGCAGGGTTCACAGCTGAAGTACGAGGGCAGCAGCCGGTCTCAGTCGGCCCTCAAGCACAATGTCAAGTCGCTGCTCTCCGGCCCCAGCAAGGCCCACGGCCAGCCCCAGCGGGAGCCGGAGCGTGTGCGCCACACCGTGGTGACCTCCACCGCCTCTGTCCTGCGCTCCACCCACGCGGACTCCAGCAGGCCACAGCCGAGCCCTGGGGTGTTCGAGGACGCCGCGGCCCGGAGGACTCTCCTCAGCTACAGCGCCGGCTCCACACGTGAAGGTGCAGCAGCTTCCTCACGTCCACTTACGCACATGTGTGGTCATTACTGCTGCTTTTTAAAGGTGTGAGATCACAAATATGCGATTAGAATGGCCTTAACGTTCTAATGCTGATGTAACAATCACCACTGATAATTGGTAAATGGTAAATGGACTGCATTCATATAGCGCATTTATCCAAAGCGCTTTACAGTTGATGCCTCTCATTCACCCATTCACTCACACACTAACAGTGAAAGGCTGCCATGCAAGGTACCAATCAGCTCGTTGGGAAAAATTAGGGGTTAGGTGTCTTGCTCAGGGACACTTTGACACGCCAGGGCGGGGGATCAAACCGCAGACAACAGCTCTTACCACCTGAGCTATGTCGCCCCTGTTAATTGAAAGCTATGGAGTTCTAGAACACTGAATTTTGAAAAAACATTCCTAAAAACATACTCTTTAAAGGGTTAAATGGGTGTGTTTTTAGGAGTGGGCCTAGTTAGTATAGGCAGACATTGCAGATTTGAACCATGGTGTTGGTTTTACCTGGACACCGCAGGACGCTGCAGGGAACAGCTGGACTCCTGTTGCTGGGTTGGGTGGGGTTATATCAGCCAGTGTTCTGGAACGTTATCTCTGCAGCAGCTTCATCTGCACTGTTCCATGGTGTCCATGAGTCTCACTCGCCATTAGTGGAATAAACTGTCCTTTATTTCAGTAGAAGTGGAATAGACTTTCTCCTTTATTTCAGTAGTAGTGGAATAGACTGTCCTTTATTTGAGTAGAAGTGGAATAGACTCTCCTTTATTTCAGTAGTAGTGGAATAGGCTCTCCTTTATTTCTGTGGAAGTGGAATAGGCTCTCCTTTATTTCAGCAGTAGTGGAATAGACTCTCCTTTATTTCAGTAGTAGTGGAATAAACTCTCCTTTATTTCAGTAATAGTGAAATAGACTTTCTCCTTTATTTCAGTAATAGTGAAATGGACTTTCTTATTTCTGGTAGTGTTGTGATTGTAGCTGATTGAACTCAGCAACAGCAGGAAGGCCCTGACTGAGGCCTTTGTGTTGTGATTGTAGCTGATTGGACTCAGCAGCAGCAGGAAGGCCCTGACTGAGGCATTTGTGTTGTGATTGTAGCTGATTGGACTCAGCAGCAGCAGGAAGCCCCTGACTGAGGCCTTTGTGTTGTGATTGTAGCTGATTGGACTCAGCAGCAGCAGGAAGGCCCTGACTGAGGCCTTTGTGTTGTGATTGTAGCTGATTGGACTCAGCAGCAGCAGGAAGGCCCTGACTGAGGCCTTTGTGTTGTAATCTGTCTCTGCTGGAAAACGGAGAGGTTCATTGCGGACTCTCCCCGCTCACAGGGACCCCGCCCTCTGGGAAGGGAGCCGGGCACGAGACGAAGGGTACCCCATCGCAGCAGGAGGCCGTTCCCACCAAGTCTCCGGGAACAGGGGGGGAGCCCCTCCCCCCACACGGGCCCTTTGACCCTCATCACCGCGTGATGATGCCTGGAGAGGTGTACCGCGGCCACCTCCCCCACCTGGACCCTGCTGCCAACTTCCACCGAGGCATGGACCCAGGTACCCCCCCCCCCCCACACCTGAGGCATGGACCCAGGTATCCCCCCCCCCCCCCCCGCGAGCATGGACCCAGGTAACCCCCCCCCTGCCTGAGGCATGAACCCAGTACCCCCCCCCCACCGCCTGAGGCATGGACCCAGGTACCCCCCCCACCGCCTGAGGCATGGACCCAGGTACACCCCCCCCCCCCCCCCCCCCACCGCCTGAGGCATGGACCCTTTCTGCGGATGAAAACCTATCAGTGTTAAGCACAAAGGAGCTGTTTATCTAGTCAGCATATAGAATAATCCATGCCTAAATCATCCGTTGTGGATCGTGATTTGTATGTACCTGGGGATACTCAGGTGTGTGACTGACCTCTATTCTCGCGTTTGTTCCATCCAGCTGCATACTTATTCCAGAGACACCCTTCCCCCGCTGGTTACCCCAGCACCTACCAGCTGTACGCCATGGAGAACACGCGCCAGACCATCCTCAATGATTACATCACCTCCCAGCAGATGCAGGTTGTCCCTCGGTCTGATGTTGCCACAGCACTGTCGCCACGGGAACAGCAACTTGCTGTGCCCTATCCTCCTGGCTCCCAAGGTACTGGGTTCACCCCTCTGTCACAGCCAGTCTGGACAAACACTGGGTGCCCTGGGTGTTTATATAAACGCCCTCTGGAGTTTATACTCCTGGGTCATGAAGTGGCAAAATAACTGGCTATATCATTGCTACTTTATGGAGAGAAGAGTTTGTGTAAACAACTATTATTTTTGTGTATTGTATATTTTATTTATGTATTTTACTTATGGTGTTTGTGGTGCAGTTTGGTTGGGAACTGCTGGTTGTTGGAGTTCTAGGTTAAAAAAAGGTTTACAGTGTAGGCCAGCATTACCCAAAGCCCAGAAGCAAATCCATTGCAAACATCACTGAGCAGGACTAACGTGATCTCGCTGGCCGTCGGTGTGCTCCTTTATTTGATTACTTACTTTATGGATTTAAGTTGCTTTTCTTACATTTCTTACAGCATATGCTCTTTCCTCCAGCAACTTTCCAACATTCACAGTCATAAAAGTGTTAGTTTATCACAGGAGAGGGGATTTGATTTGATGAGATGTTTATTGTGTGTGTTTTGGTTCTCTCTCTCTTGTTTCTCTTCTGTCTGCAAAGGGATTATTGACCTGGCCCAGATGCCTCCAGCAATCCTATTGGCTCACTCCGGGGTGACAGGCACGCCCCCTCTAGACCGCTTCGGCTACATCCCTGGAGGTCAGGCTCCATTCCCGCCCCGGCCTTTCAACCCAGCGTCCATATCTCCTGGTGAGAAGCCCCACCCCCATAAAACACACTCGTACCCTCCCCTGTCCGGTCCTCTCATCAGGTGAGAAACCACACACAGAGCCCAGTCCCCCATGTTTATCTCCTGCATGACCACCCTAGGCTCACACACAGAGCCCAGTCCCCCATGTTTATCTCCTGCATGACCACCCTAGGCTCACACACAGAGCCCAGTCCCCCATATTTATCTCCTGCATGACCACCCTAGACTCACACACAGAGCCAAATCCCCCATGTTTATCTCCTGCATGACCACCCTAAGCTCACACACAGAGTCCAGTGCTCCATGTTTATCTCCTGCATGACCACCCTAGGCTCACACACAGAGTCCAGTGCTCCATGTTTATCTCCTGCATGACCACCCTATGCTCACACACAGAGTCCAGTGCTCCATGTTTATCTCCTGCATGACCACCCTAAGCTCACACACAGAGTCCAGTGCTCCATGTTTATCTCCTGCAGGATGACCACCCTAGGCTCACACACAGAGTCAAGTGCTCCATGTTTATCTCCTGCATGACCACCCTAGGCTCACACACAGAGTCCAGTGCTCCATGTTTATCTCCTGCATGGCGGCTGCACATCACAGCAAACCTCCTCTGAGGCGGTGCTGGAGAGGCGCAGAGAGCGCCGTGTTGGAAAATATTGGACGGACTCCCCGAGCAGCCTTTTCAGCGTGGTCACATGACCCAGAGCAGACCGTGGCCCAGAGTTCTGCGATGTCACGCACAATGGAGCGTGGCGCTTTCTTTCGTAGAGCCCCACCCCATTCCCCAGCCCTGTGATTGACAGCTTCTGAATCGCCTATGTGTGCCTCTGCAGGACTTCCCGCCCACTTCGCCACTGCAACAGTCAGCGCTGAGCGCGAACGAGAGAGGGAGCGTGACCAGGAGCAGAAGGAGCAAGAGAGGGAGCAGAGGGAGCGTGGCCATGAGCGGAGGGAGCGAGAGAGGGAGAGAGAGAGGGAGCAGAGGGAGAGGGAGCGCATGGTGGCCAATGAGTATTTGCGCGGAGGTAAAAAGTCTGCAGCGGCGTGGTCACATGATCCACATTACCTACCTGTCACCCTCAGAGAGAACACAGCACTCAGGGTTTGCGTAGCTCACTCTGTTAGCCAGTAGCTTTGTTAGCCATATAGCATTGATTGAATGGGAGCTGAGAATCACCCTTTGACAGCTGTTTAAGATGCTGTTAATAACCCAAACATACATAAACACATATGTTTGTTTGCATAAATACAGTGCCATAAAAAAGTGTTTCTTTTGTTATAGCCTGTTTGTCACACTGAACGGTTTCAGATCTTTAGACGAAATGTAATATTAGATGATTGGAACCTGAGTAGACGTGAAACACATTTTTTAAAATATTATTTAATGTATTTAATGAAAAGAGTTATCAAACACTCATATCAGCCATGGAAAAAAGTAATTGCCCCCTTATTTACTCAAACAACAAATAACTAAATTTAACTGATAAGTAGATTCAGCTGATTGAACACAGCCAGACTTGATTGCAGCCAGCCCTATTGAATCTAAACTTCAGTCATATTGAACCTTGCTATCACAGTGGAGTAGTCACCACAAAGCTTCTACAAGCACACTATGCTTCGATCAAAGGAAATTCCAGAAGTAATGAGAAGTTTAATATTTATATATAAAAATGAAATCTATCAGTCTGGATAGAGTTACGAAGCCATATCTCAGGCTCTGGGACTCCAACGAACCACAGTGACAGCCATTATCTCCAAATGGAGAACACTTGGAATAGTGGTGAATCTGCCCAGGAGTGGCTGGCCTCCAGGGGTGCAGCAACAACTCATCCAGGAAGTCACAAAAGATCCCAGAACAACATCCAAGGCACTGCAGGCCTCTCTAGCTTCCACAGAAACTGGGCAAAAAGGGATTCATGGTAGAGTCGCAAGGTGGAAACCACTGCTAACTGAGAAATCAGTGCTCTCATATTAGCAGAAAAGCAACTGGGTGATCCCCCTGCCTTTTGGGATAATGTTCTATTGACACAAGTCCAAAGTGGACCTTTTTGAATGATACGGGTACTATTATGTCTGTCAAACATGGTGGTGGTATTGTGATGGTGTGGGGATGCTTTGCTGCCTGGTAACCTGGAAGACTTTCCATTATTGAACAAACCATCAATTCAGCTCTGTACTTTAAAATTCTTAAAGGTGTGATAAACACTTAGGGCCATATTTACTAAGGATCTGTGGGGCTTTTATAGACACTAACGGGACAAATAGCATTTTTCCATGTTTACTAAGGTACTGAGGTTTGTGCTGTTAAAATAAATGTGGCATCCCTAAAATTTGCATGTTCGGGTTAATGTATTTGTAGGGTGTTTTTTTTGGCACATTTAACATTAAACATTGAACCAACTTAAAAAGTCAAACATGTTGATCAGTACAATTAATTTTATTTAATAAATGTTGAACATGGATGGCAAATCTTTACTGATTCTGTTAACACAGCATGTTATTTGTTATAACAACTCTGAGGTGGCATAACTGTAACAGCTGCTGCATTTATACAGATGGGAACATCATGTTTTTTGGTCACCTAGCATCCAATTCACACTAAAATACACTCCAAAACCATACTAACTATAAAGTACAGATAACTTCTTTAGATTGTGTATTATTTGGTTTATTGCATATAAGAATAAAGTCTTATGCCCGAAAATTACCACAAATCCCACAAATGTTATCACATTGCTCCATTCTGGGCTGAACTGCGTATTTACAAACCTGAAATGGCTATGGTAGATTTATGGCGACTAGGACACTCCCCTGCGTTTGCAAAAGGAGAGGATCATTTCAAATCTTTCTAGAACAACTTTCCATAACCTGACGTGACGGCCATGACAGTAACGTGCGACGTGCTTAGTAAATTTGGCCCTAAATCATGTTTTTTGAGTTCTAAAGCCAAGTTTGCTCTCTCCATTTGGTACATCCCATTAGTCCTACGGTAAAGAAAAACAAAAATCTAATTAAGCCGTGCCAGCGCATTTTGTGCAAAAAAAGTAGGCATGCACTGCCACCCAAAGATGAAAAGTTTTGTTTTGTTTCGCCCGGTGCCCAACCCACTGTGATGCAGGAGTCGGTTTTATCTGCTTCTGCGTAAGCAAGTCAAAGCCCTGTCTCTGCCCCTCTTCTTGATTGATGGGTAAGTATTATGTATTCAAACTGATGACTGGAGTGGTTTTTATAATTGTACATACATGGCTTTAGCTAAAGATAGCGAGCTTGGGTTTCACTTGTCCGTGGCTGTCATAACACCACCACATTACTCACAAAACTGTATTGTTGAGAATAAATTGCTTCTGCAATTCAATGTTCAAAGTGAAACCGTTCAGCTAGCTCAGGTTATTCTACTTTTCATTGTCATGGATCATAATTTATTTGACGTAGTTGCTTACCAGGAGAGTAAATAAGATAGATGTTGGGGAATGATGCAGTCGGATCATTCATTAGTTTACTCTGACCACATAAGGACAGCCTAAGGAGTACATCCATCCATCCATCCATCCATCCATCCATTGTTTATGCTCCACCTATGTGCCTATGATGCACGCCTCCTTCTTCCCCCCTCCCCTCTGTGCTCCCTCTCTCGATCCCAATTCGCGCCTTTAAAAATTGTGAAGTAGGCAGAGACAGGCTAAAAGCTGGGTTGCTGTACACTTTGCGGTGCATGTCCAATCTCAGTCCGTAAGCTGAAGTGTAATTGGGTTATGCAGCAAGACAATGACCCGAAACACAAAAGCCAGTCCACATCTGACTGAAAAGAAACTAAATTTATGTTTTTGCTTGGCCTTGTCAAGGTCCTGACTTGTGATGCTATGGCAGGATCTGAAATGAGCAGTTCATTCTCAAACACTTAGCAATTTGTCTGAGCTAAAGCAGTTCTGTAAAGAAGAGTGGGCTAACACTGATGTGAAAGACTGATAACAAATTATAAGAAGTGTTTGGTTGCAGTTGTTGCTGCTAAAGGTGGTGAAAACAGGTATTAAGTTTAAGGGGGAAATTACTTTTTCATGTGTAATATGGGTGTTTGATAGTGTTTTTTGTTGAATAAATGAAATGATACTTAAAAAATGTATTTTGTGTTTACTCAGGTTCCCTTTGTCTACATTTACTCTAAAAATCTGAAACCATTCAGTGTGACAAATATGCAGTAATAGAGGAGATCAGGAAGGAGGCAAATACTTCTTCACGACACTGTACATATCTAAAATGTTTCAACATAGCCCTAAAACACTATTATTAGCTTTAATAGGCAGGTTCAGAGGTGGATCACTGCAAATGTACTTTACCGGAACTGCAGTTCTAACTCTCCACCTGTTTAAATGAATAATATGTAATATGTGAGATGGGTAGATTTTCCTGTATAAGCGTTTCTGCTCAGAATATATAATACAAAAAGCGAATGCTTTTTATGCTCCTTGTATTTACTAATTACAGGATGTGGTGTTATGAGTCTTACTTTTTATTATTCCATTTTTCATCGAGATCTTACATGGTGCTTGGCTTGGGTGGAATGTAAACATGATTGTAGTATTGTAGTAGCAGAGAATGCAGGGTCAGAATGTGGTGTTTGTTTAATATTGTAGAGGAGAGAATGCAGGGTCAGAATGTGGTGTTTGATTAATATTGTAGAGGAAAGAATGCAGGGTCAGAATGTGGTGTTTGTTTAATATTGTAGAGGAGAGAATGCAGGGTCAGAATGTGGTGTTTGTTTAATATTGTAGAGGAGATAATGCAGGGTCAGAATGTGGTGTTTGTTTAATATTGTAGAGGAGATAATGCAGGGTCAGAATGTGGTGTTTAATATTGTAGAGGAGATAATGCAGGGTCAGAATGTGGTGTTTGATTAATATTGTAGAGGAGAGAATGCAGGGTCAGAATGTGGTGTTTGTTTAATATTGTAGAGGAGAGAATGCAGGGTCAGAATGTGGTGTTTGTTTAATATTGTAGAGGAGAGAATGCAGGGTCAGAATGTGGTGTTTGATTAATATTGTAGAGGAGAGAATGCAGGGTCAGAATGTGGTGTTTGATTAATATTGTAGAGGAGATAATGCAGGGTCAGAATGTGGTGTTTGATTAATATTGTAGAGGAGAGAATGCAGGGTCAGAATGTGGTGTTTGTTTAATATTGTAGAGGAGAGAATGCAGGGTCAGAATGTGGTGTTTGTTTAATATTGTAGAGGAGAGAATGCAGGGTCAGAATGTGGTGTTTGTTTAATATTGTAGAGGAGAGAATGCAGGGTCAGAATGTGGTGTTTGTTTAATATTGTAGAGGAGAGAATGCAGGGTCAGAATGTGGTGTTTGTTTAATATTGTAGAGGAGAGAATGCAGGGTCAGAATGTGGTGTTTGTTTAACATTGTAGAAGAGAGAATGCAGGGTCAGAATGTGGTGTTTAAGTTCCTTTTTCCTCCTTATTCAGGCCTTGAGCCGGGCAGACCCGGTAGCCGTGGTTACCTGCGCTCCCCCTCCCCCTCCACGAGGCCGCAGGAGAGCGGGATGCAGCAGAGGCCCAGCATATTCCAGAACACCAACAGCAAGAGTGTCATCACCCCGCTGCCGTGAGTCCTGCTGTCCAGCAACCCTCTCTCTCACTCCTCATTCTCTCTGTGTCCTTACTACTCTCATTACTTTATTATTACCATCTATAGCTTCTACGAGCTATCTGCAGAAGACAGTAATGTTGTCTTCCTGTTTGGTGAAAAAACAATGGCAGCTAGTGAACGCAGCATGATTTGTTTTGTAAGATATCAGTGCTGTCCTACCTTAATCTCTGGCTGTCATAAAAATTGTTGCTTGCCTCATAAATTTAACCAGCGCAATCAAGACTAGACAAGAGGCTCTGTAAATGAGATTAAAATGACCAAAAGAGAAGAAAGCCCGTGTCCTCTGGCCCTTTAAATGCATTGATAAGTTGCTGCAGTGTGGCTGGTCGTGGCCTTATCCCTTGGTGGTGCATTTGAACAGGAGCCCATTTTGGTGTGTGGTGGTGATGTCAGTGGTGGGGGCATGGCCTTATCCGTCGGAGCCCATTTTGGTGTGTGGTGGTGATGTCAGTGGTGGGGGCGTGGCCTTATCCATCGGAGCCCATTTTGGTGTGTGGTGGTGATGCTAGTAGTGGGGGCGTGGCCTTATCCCTCAAAGCCCATTTTGGTGTGTGGTGGTGATGTCAGTGGTGGGGGCGTGCCCTTATCCCTCTGAGCCCATTTTGGTGTATGGTGGTGATGTCAGTGGCGGGGTGTGGCCTGATTTTCATGCTCATTCCACTCCAGGCAAGTCCCCTCAGCCTGTCTGTCCCAGTCTGGCTCCCGTCGCAGCGCCCCCCTGGTGGACAGAGCCGTCTCGGCCCCTCAGATGGACATGGGCAAGGCTAGGGAGGGGCGCGCGGATGCCTCTGCGCCTCGGCGTGCCCCCCCCCCCGGCGAGCAGCAGTACCAGAGGCAGGAGTTGCCGTACATGCCTGACGCGGCCTCGCTCCCTGGCGCTAAGTCCCAGGGGGAGGACGGCAGGGAGAGGGCCCCGCCCACAAAATCCCGCATGGAGGAGGAGCTAAGGACCCGCGGCAAGACCACCATCACCGCCGCCAACTTCATCGACGTCATCATCACCCGAAAGATCGCCTCCAACAAGGACTCCCGCGAGAGGGGCTCCCAGAGCTTGGACTCTTCTGGAAGCTGTGAGTCACACAGTGTGCACTCTTCATATGGTACTTGTAGCTGCTGACACATCCCGTCACGGTGATTCCCAACCCTGTTCCTGGAGATCTGTCGCACATGATTCTATTAATTAGCGGCTCTCGGAGATGTTTCGCTGTTGAATGAGGTTTGGCTGAAGGTGTTTTGAATTAGGGTTGGAGTGAAAACCTACAGAACTGTAGATCTCCCGGAACAGGGCTGGGAACCTCTGGCATCCTTGTTTATGACACATTTTCCAGTATGTATGCATGTTTGGCTTACAGACACTGAAGTGTTCCACTAGGAGTGTACTCATGTTTATGTCACTTGGCTGACCCTTCCTGTGGTGCCGTTCCCTGTGCAGTGCCTTCCAGTCGCTATGATGGGGGCAGCCCCGCCCTGCCTCCAGCACAGGCCCAGGACAGACAGGAGGACAGGCCCCTTCCAGGCACAGGTACAGAGACTCATATTTAAACACAGTTAGTAGTTAAATATATTTAAGGCTCATTGTTTTTGGATTTTATTTTTAACTCTGTCTGTCGGTCGGTCGGTCACCCCGTAGCGGCCACAGTTTTCGCCCCAGGCTGAAATTTGGCATGGACGTTGGTCAAAGAAGAGGTCATGTTTGTGTGAGGGTGTGTGAGGGGGCGTGGTGATGGGCATGTGCATAACTCCCGAATGGATTCACAGATTTGCACAAGATTTTGTGGAAAGGTTGGTCATGAGCCAAAGAAGAGGTCACGTGTTTGTGTGAGGGGGCGTGGCCTATCACAAAAAGGTGCATAACTCCCAAATGGGTTCACAGATTTGCAGAAGATTTTGTGGAAAGGTTGGTCATGAACCAAAGAAGAGGTCACGTGTTTGTGTGAGAGCGTGTGCATGGATGCATGCGTGCATGTCGCAGCTATTGTGGATTCGCGCTTGTTCAAAAAGAAAATCTGGGATTTTATCAGTGTTTGTCAGTCAGTCATTTTGAATATTAAAAAATAAATAAAGAACTGCCTAATGACTAAATATGAATGAAAATCAGATCATCCCTGGATGACTTAAGAGATCGCTGGACAGGATAAGAGATTGTTGGATGAAATAAGAGATCTCTGGATTAGATAAGCAATCCCTGGACAAGATAAGAGATCCCTGGATTAGATAAGAGATCCCTGAATTAGATAAGAGATCCCTGGACCGGATAAGAGATATCTAAATAAGATAAGATATTCCTGGTTTAGATGAGAGATCCCTGGATGAGATAAAATATACCTGGTTTAGATGAGAGATCCCTGGATGAGATAAGAGATCCCTAGATTGGATAAGAGATCCTTGTAGGAGATTAGAGATCCCTGGATGAGATAGATCCCTGCACAAGATAAGAGACCCCTGGGAGAGATAAAAGATCCCTAGATTAGATAAGAGATCCCTGGACAAGATACGAGATCCCTGAATGAGATAAGATATCCCTGGATGAAATAAGAGATTCCTGTATTAGATAAGAGATCCCTGGATTAGATAGGAGATCCCTGGATGAGATAATAGATCCCTAGATTAGATAAGAGATCTCTGGATGAGATAAGATATCCCTGGATGAAATAAGAGATTCCTGTATTAGATAAGAGATCCCTGGGTTAGATTAGAGATCCCTGTATGAGATAATAGATCCCTGAATGAGAAAATATATCCATGGATGAAATAAGAGATTCCTGTATTAGATAAGAGATCCCTGGATTAGATAAGAGATCCCTGGATGAGATAATAGATCCCTAGATTAGATAAGAGATCTCTGGATGAGATAAGAAATACCTGAATTAGATTAGAGATCCCTGGACCGGATAAGAGATCCCTGAATGAGATAATAGATCCCTAGATTAGATAAGAGATCCCTGAATTAGATAAGAGATCCCTGGATGAGATTACAGATCCCTAGATGAGATAAGAGATCCCTGGATGAGACAAGAGATCCCTGGACAAGATAAGAGATCCCTGGATTAGATAAGAGATCCCTGAATTAGATAAGAGATCCCTGGACCGGATAAGAGATATCTGAATGAGATAAGATATTCCTGGTTTAGATGAGAGATCCCTGGATGAGATAAAATATTCCTGGTTTAGATGAGAGATCCCTGGATGAGATAAGAGATCCCTAGATTGGATAAGAGATCCTTGTAGGAGATTAGAGATCCCTGGATGAGATAGATCCCTGCACAAGATAAGAGACCCCTGGGTGAGATAAAAGATCCCTAGATTAGATAAGAGATCCCTGGACAAGATACGAGATCCCTGAATGAGATAAGATATCCCTGGATGAAATAAGAGATTCCTGTATTAGATAAGAGATCCCTGGATTAGATAGGAGATCCCTGGATGAGATAATAGATCCCTAGATTAGATAAGAGATCTCTGGATGAGATAAGATATCCCTGGATGAAATAAGAGATTCCTGTATTAGATAAGAGATCCCTGGGTTAGATTAGAGATCCCTGTATGAGATAATAGATCCCTGAATGAGAAAATATATCCATGGATGAAATAAGAGATTCCTGTATTAGATAAGAGATCCCTGGATTAGATAAGAGATCCCTGGATGAGATAATAGATCCCTAGATTAGATAAGAGATCTCTGGATGAGATAAGAAATACCTGAATTAGATTAGAGATCCCTGGACCGGATAAGAGATCCCTGAATGAGATAATAGATCCCTAGATTAGATAAGAGATCCCTGAATTAGATAAGAGATCCCTGGATGAGATTACAGATCCCTAGATGAGATAAGAGATCCCTGGATGAGACAAGAGATCCCTGGCTCCAAAAGTGCTTACTAATGGCGTTAACCAGTGGGGGGGAAGCTGACAATAGCTATCGCTAGCTAACATTAACGTTAATGAAACTTTTCCACATTGCATAGAAATTTTATTGTTACTACGGATTGTTGCCAGATGTGCTGTGACACAAAACTGCATCCCCAACGATATTAGACCCATTAATTTTAGACCAATTCATTTTTGTTAGTATGACTTAGTATGTTAGTATGAAATCTGACAAATGAATCGTTCCTGACGGAAACACCCAAAGTAGCAGCAGCGCCAGAAAATTACTTATGTGATGCGGGATGTGATATGTGGAAGACAACAGCTCTGCTATTATACCTTTAGGTTGAAAAGATGGCAGAAATGGACAGTATTGAAATATTTTATTCTGAATCAAAGGTCATTATCAGTGACTCAGATAAGTCTGTCTGATGAGTGTGTAGAAGACATAATCGCTGAACCTAGACTACCACAAATACAGCCGCTCAGGTTTGAGCAAGAGGCGATTGGAGTTGGAGGATTCTTCCTAAAGAGAACTTTCTGGGAAATTCACGTTTTAGCTATCTTGTATACATTCATACAAGACTGATACCCTGTGTGTCCAGTATAAGGATATTAGACGATATGGGCTGCATGCTAACCGTTAGTTACATGCAACATGTTAGTTCTATCAATGGCTGCAGATGGACAGCACTAGCTAGCTTAGCTCCTCTTGATTTACTCTGATCCACCTGTAGCAAGCAAATTAGTCTAGCATCATATGTCAATTTAACTTGCTTTCCATTAGCGTTGTTGTAATAACTTTCTTATGCGCATCAAGTATAGGCTAAGTGATCAAATCAAATCAAAATTTATTTAAACAGCACAAACAATTGTCACAATGTTGATAGATGCGTGTCAGTGGTTGATAGATGCATGTCTGTGTTTGATAGATGCGTTTCGGTGATTGATAGTTGCATTTTGGTGATTGATAGATGCATGTCAGTGATTGATAGATGCGTTTCGGTGATTGATAGATACGTGTCAGTGATTGATAGATGCGTGTCAGTGTGTATCAGTGATTGATAGATGCATGTCTGTGATTGATAGATGCATGTCAGTGATTGATAGATGCGTGTCGGTGATTGATAGATACGTGTCAGTGATTGATAGATGCGTGTCAGTGATTGATAGATGCGTGTCGGTGATTGATAGATGCGTGTCAGTGATTGATAGATGCGTGTCAGTGTGTGTCAGTGATTGATAGATGCATGTCTGTGATTGATAGATGCATGTCAGTGATTGATAGATGCATGTCTGTGATTGATAGATGCATGTCAGTGATTGATAGATGTGTGTCAGTGATTGATAGATGCGTGTCAGTGATGGATAGATGCATGTCTGTGATTGATAGATGCGTGTTGGTGATTGATAGATCCGTGTCGGTGATTGAAAGATGCGTGACGGTGATTGATAGATGTGTGTCAGTGATTGATAGATGCATGTCTGTGATTGATAGATGCGTGTCAGTGATTGATAGATCCATGTTGGTGATTGATGCATGTCGGTAAGTGAGAGATGCATGTCAGTGATTGATCGATGCATGGCAGTGATTGATAGATGCATGTCGATGATTGATAGATGCATGTTGGTGATTGATAGATATGTGTCTGTGATTGATAGATGCGTGTCAGTGATTGATTGATGCGTGTCGGTGATCGATAGATGCGTTTTGGTGATTGATAGATGCTTGTCAGTGATTGATAGATGCGTTTTGGTGATTGATAGATGCTTGTCAGTGATTGATAGATGCGTTTTGGTGATTGATAGATGCTTGTCAGTGATTGATAGATGCGTTTCGGTGATTGATAGATGCACTTGTTTGCATGCTGGTATTGAGCTTATGGTAAATGGTTGATGTGACTGTTATAATGTTCTGTCCCGGCCCATCCAGGCTCATCACGCTCTTACCACTACGGCCAGCCGCTGGACTCCTTCCCTCCCCTGAAGCCCCCCTCCCCCCAGCCTGAGGGACGCCCTCCAGCCCCCAAGACCCACCGCGTCATGACCCTGGCGGACCACATCTCAGTAAGGACAGGCACAGTGAAGTCTGCGCAGCTCAGTAAGGACAGACACAGTGAAGTCTGCGCAGCTCAGTAAGGACAGACACAGTGAAATCTGTGCAGCTCAGTAAGGACAGACACAGTGAAGTTTGCCCAGCTCAATAAGGACAGACACAGTGAAGTTTGCGCAGCTCAATAAGGACAGACACAGTGAAGTCTGCGCAGTTCAGTAAGGACAGACACAGTGAAGCCTGCGCAGTAAGGACAGACACAGTGAAGTCTGCGCAACTCAGTAAGGACAGACACAGTGACGTCTGCAGCTCAGTAAGGACAGACACAGTGAAGTCTGCGCAGTTCACTAAGGACAGACACAGTGAAGCCTGCGTAGTAAGGACAGACACAGTGAAGTCTGCGCAGTTCAGTAAGGACAGACACAGTGACGTCTGCAGCTCAGTAAGGACAGACACAGTGAAGTCTGCGCAGTTCAGTAAGGACAGACACAGTGAGGTCTGCGCAGCTCAGTAAGGACAGACACAGTGAAGTCTGCACAGTAAGGACAGGCACAGTGAAGTCTGCACAGCTCAGTAAGGACAGACACAGTGAAGTCTGCCCAGTAAGGACAGACACAGTGAAGTCTGCGCAGCTCAGTAAGGACAGGCACAGTGAAGTCTGCGCAGCTCAGTAAGGACAGACACAGTGAAGTCTGCGCAGTAAGGACAGACACAGTGAAGTCTACGCAGCTCAGTAAGGACAGACACAGTGAAGTCTGCGCAGTTCAGTAAGGACAGACACAGTGAGGTCTGCGCAGCTCAGTAAGGACAGACACAGTGAAGTCTGCACAGTAAGGACAGGCACAGTGAAGTCTGCACAGCTCAGTAAGGACAGACACAGTGAAGTCTGCCCAGTAAGGACAGACACAGTGAAGTCTGCGCAGCTCAGTAAGGACAGGCACAGTGAAGTCTGCGCAGCTCAGTAAGGACAGACACAGTGAAGTCTGCGCAGTAAGGACAGACACAGTGAAGTCTACGCAGCTCAGTAAGGACAGACACAGTGAAGTCTGCGCAGTTCATTAAGGACAGACACAGTGAAGTCTGCACAGTAAGGACAGACACAGTGAAGTCTGCGCAGTAAGGACAGACACAGTGAAGTCTACGCAGCTCAGTAAGGACAGACACAGTGAAGTCTACGCAGCTCAGTAAGGACAGACACAGTGAAGTCTACGCAGCTCAGTAAGGACAGACACAGTGAAGTCTACGCAGTTCATTAAGGACAGACACAGTGAAGTCTGCACAGTAAGGACAGACACAGTGAAGTCTGCGCAGTACAGTAAGGGCAGACACAGTGAAGTCTGCGCAGTAAGGACAGACACAGTGAGGTCTGCGCAGCTCAGTAAGGACAGACACAGCTCAGCGTGGCTGAAGAGGTTGTTCACTGCGCAGTCTACTGTCACCTGTCTGCAGCATATCATCGTACAAGACTTCGTCCGAAACAAGGAGCACAACTCTCAGCCTTCCTCCAATGGCTCCCCTGCTCCCACCACCGCCACATTCCAGAGCTCTGCCCCTTCTTCGACAAGCTCCGCCCCCAGCCAAGGCAGGCTGCCCAGCCGCTATAGCACAGAGGCTAAAACCCAGTTTGGAAACCATCAGAGGCCTTCTAGCAGAGTGTCACCTGAGAACACCTCCGAGCGGCCCAGAACCAGGTACCGCAGACCGACCCTCATTCACTGCTTGGGCCTGACCACCTCTGTGTGATGGGCCATCACAACAAGCTGCACTTATTCACCATTTATAGATCATCCAGAAGTTTATAGTTTTCATGAGCACTCTTAAAATTGTAACTCATAAAGAGTCAGTGATCATGGGTAGTTTTGCCAGAGAGTGGCATCACTGATATTAAAATGGCCTGGATTGCATTTGTCCTCGGTGTATTATCAGTGTCGTAACATGCTGGTCTTTTCTTTAATTTTTAGCATCCTGTTTTATTATAGAGCTCAACTTAATTGCCTATTAATGTCAGGGGAAATTTTGCCCGGGACTTAGTTTTATTTTTATTGTGTCTGGAAAATTCTCCCTGAGAAACAGGTCCAGCTGTGAATGGCTCTGAGAAGCTGAGAAGCACTGATACACAGCAGAGCTGTAGCTTCTTGTTTGCTTGCGGACAAATAGCTGCTAGCAACATATGTGCTAATCTGAACAAAAACACGTTTTCAAAATGCCAAGTTACTCAAGCATATAAAGCACTGTCTATAATTCATTAATTAAAACTTGCAAAATCCAGGCCTGCCATTAAAAGTATTGATATAAAAATGAGCCTATGAGTTTATGGGAGAAAATAAGATTAATGGATTTGAATTATTTAACTGCTGCATTAATATATTTGAATTTTTTAACTGTGAATTTGACACATTCGAATGTATTCACATACAATTTAAGTTTTTAATTCACATTTAAAATTCAGGTTCCATTTTTCAGTTCCTCAAATTCCATTTTTAAGAAATCAGTTTATTAAAATTAAATTTGTGGAAATTCAGTTCCAATACGAGAACATCCAGGTTACTCAGGATAAGGGCTAGAACGTGGATGAAATCGCTTCTACTACCTGTAGCCAGTCATCGTCCAGCTTTGTGTAAAGGGCCAATGAATGCAGATTCCATGATAACGAGCCCTCAGGCTGCCAGCAAAAGCACAAGGGCAGGCAGATTGACAAGCTTGACAAGTTTTTAATATGTAGAGACGATAGAAACCTATGGGTAGCACATCAGAACCAGGAAGTTCAATTTTTTTGTTCAACAGACATGCTATAGTTGTGTCCTTGGTCACGTGCCTACATCACGTGTACACAAGGATAGCGCAGACATTGGGTAAAATAAATAATGCATTAAAAATTAATATCTTTGTGTGGTAGGGAAAAAATATGTTACCTCGGAAAAATAAGTGATTTGTCTTCCTAATATAATGCACAGAGTTAACATCAATATATGAGTGGAAGTGTTTTATTTTTACTGTCAAAAATGAATGGACCCCCAATATGGAAACTTGATTTTTGAGCGAAAATCATAGATATCAGCAGGGAGCGACATTATATCCGGTGCTGGGGTTGAGAACCGAAAGCTGGCCTCTTGTTGACAAGCCCAAGCAGTAACAGCAAGAGCCAGTCACAATCTCCCACAAACCCAAGCAGTAACAGCAAGGGCCAGTCACAATCTCCCACAAGCCCAAGCAGTAACAGTAAGAGCCAGTCACAATCTTCCACAAGCCCAAGCAGTAACAGTAAGAGCCGGTCACAATCTCCCACAAGCCCAAGCAGTAACAGTAAGAGCCAGTCACAATCTCCCACAAGCCCAAGCAGTAACAGTAAGAGCCGGTCACAATCTCCCACAAGCCCAAGCAGTAACAGTAAGAGCCAGTCACAATCTCCCACTAGCCCAAGCAGTAACAGTAAGAGCCAGTCACAATCTCCCACAAGCCCAAGCAGTAACAGTAAGAGCCGGTCACAATCTCCCACAAGCCCAAGCAGTAACAGTAAGAGCCAGTCACAATCTCCCACAAACCCAAGCAGTAACAGCAAGGGCCAGTCACAATCTTCCACAAGCCCAAGCAGTAACAGTAAGAGCCGGTCACAATCTCCCACAAGCCCAAGCAGTAACAGTAAGAGCCAGTCATAATCTCCCACAAGCCCAAGCAGTAACAGTAAGAGCCAGTCACAATCTCCCACAAGCCCAAGCAGTAACAGTAAGAGCCGGTCACAATCTCCCACAAGCCCAAGCAGTAACAGTAAGAGCCGGTCACAATCTCCCACAAGCCCAAGCAGTAACAGTAAGAGCCAGTCACAATCTCCCACAAGCCCAAGCAGTAACAGTAAGAGCCAGTCACAATCTCCCACAAGCCCAAGCAGTAACAGTAAGAGCCAGTCACAATCTCCACAAGCCCAAGCAGTAACAGTAAGAGCCAGTCACAATCTCCCACAAGCCCAAGCAGTAACAGTAAGAGCCAGTCACAATCTCCCACAAGCCCAAGCAGTAACAGTAAGAGCCAGTCACAATCTCCCACAAGCCCAAGCAGTAACAGTAAGAGCCAGTCACAATCTCCACAGCCCAAGCAGTAACAGTAAGAGCCAGTCACAATCCCCACAAGCCCAAGCAGTAACAGTAACAGCCAGTCACAATCTCCCACAAGCCCAAGCAGTAACAGTAAGAGCCAGTCACAATCTCCCACAAGCCCAAGCAGTAACAGTAAAAGCCAGTCACAATCTCCCACAAGCCCAAGCAGTAACAGTAAGAGCCGGTCACAATCTCCCACAAGCCCAAGCAGTAACAGTAAGAGCCAGTCACAATCTCCCACAAGCCCAAGCAGTAACAGTAAGAGCCAGTCATAATCTCCCACATGGATCTGACTTGTAAATGCATGCATGACTGTAGGCTACTGTAAAACGTGATTTTTTTACATAAAAACTGTAGATTGCTTGCCAACGTTGGGTGCCTTTGTTAACCCCTTTGCGCAGTGCCCCTAGTGCTTGGCATGCTGGCGAGATTGCTCAATTCAGACATTCTGTGCTCCTGCAACCAAATTATGAGTTGAAAACACAAACTCTGTGTTCTAGCTTTATTAGTTGACCATTAAGGACAACTATACCGAAGACGGAGTTGTCTTCACAAATAGGAACAACATTTGCATCCAGAGTTATGTCCCTTAGGTTGCTATGAATAACGCCATTAGGCCTGTAACTAGAGCGACTAAAATGAAATGATCCCTCAATAAGTGGAATAGGATGAGCCTTATATCATTTCAGGGCATGAACAAAGTTACTGGAAAGTAACTCAAATTAGGATGAACCTTGTCTCTTTTAAATAAAAAAGGAGAGTGTAAAAAAAGAGTCAAAATTGTCCATATAATCAGCACCTACAGCAGAGCAAAAAGACTTGAGCCAGCGATCCAGAGAAAACAGCCTGCTGAATTTCTCACAACCCTGGCCTTGAACCGGCAGGGGACCAGAGAGAAGGATGCCTTTCCCAGTACTGTCAAGAGTGGTGTATAGCGTCTCAAAATCCGTCCTCATAATTAGGGATTCCCTAAGTTTAATGTCCTTAAAGCCGACATGCACAATGAGGGTATGTGCTGTAGGGTGGGTTTTAACAATGAAGGGAATCTGCTGATTCAGGTCCAATATTCTTGCTTCAGAAAAACAGCGAGTCACCGCGTTATCCAGCCGAATGTCTCTAACTATAGAACTTCCCACGACAACATCTTCCCCACCAGGCTCACTCTGTGAACCCGAGCCTGCAGGGGGGCAAGGTGCGCTCCCACTCGAGGGTCCACCAGCTGTGACATCTCCCCCACCAGGCAGACTCCGTGTGCCTGGGGAGCGTGAGTGGCAAGGGGACGGCAGCAATGATGTAGAATCTAAATTTTAGATTTAGTGCATGTACACATATAATTGGTATTTCTCACTTATCGTTTACTGGTTTGACAGGGAGAGGAATGTGGGTTATGGAGGAGTTTGATCCTCCTTGATGTCTAATTTAAGTGTGATGTCATGGAATTTGCAAGGCCTTAATATTCCTGTAGAGAGAATTAACCTCTTAGCGCACAACCCCTAGTGGTGGGCACGCCGGCATGCCTAGATTACTAAACTCAAACATTGGGTGCTACTGCAACCAAAGTGTGAGATGAAAACAGAAACGCGTTGTTTCAGTTTCATTAGTAGACGATACATGACAACTATGCCGAAAACGGAGTTTCGCAGCCCCACCATTGTCGCTCTGGTCGTTCATTTAACACGCACCCCCTCCCTGCAGTCTCATCTAAAAAACACCCCCCACCCTTGACATAATGGACAATATTGTCTATCTTGGCATTCATAAAAATATTCTTTCACCACTAAAAAATCGTATTCCGTCATAGCAACAAGATAAACCCGACAATAGCCCTAAGATATGCCTATACAGCCGTGAAAACGCTGCTCACTGAATGAAATAAACGAGAAAAAGTTTTTAAAAATGATACCATGTCATTCTACAGTCAATATCTGGGGCTAAATATTGAATAAATATAAAACCTTACTGTTGGTTTTACGTGTAGTGATGTCCCTTTCGAGACTGAGTGGTCATATATTGCCTTGGACAATCCATTTGTGAAATATACGCTCATTTGTGACGCCTGGGTAACTTCCAAAATAGCTGTACGTCAAACCACACATTGTTTACGACGTTGTAGTACAATCTGGCTTGATCAACAATTAATCTGTCCACTAGGTGACAGAATAAGCTTTCTAACGATGTATAATATGTCTAGTTTTACTTTTTGAATAGCGTTTTATAGTTCAGCGTAAGCAGAAGTCTTGTCTCAAAAAAAAATGAAATCACCCACGTTTGGACATGTGTTGTGTGGACGTGTGAAGCTGTTTGTAAATTATGTCTGTTGAAATGGGGTCACAAGGTACAGAAATGAATGTTTTTAAGGGCTGAGAGTCTGTGGTCATTGTGGTTATTCTGTAGGAAACCCTGAAAAGTGGCAAACTCTTGGTGCTGCATACAGTAGGTGTGTGTGTGTGCCACCCCGCCAAGCTGTAACTTCGAGGATGCCATACCTGCCATTCCAATCTGACAGAGACCCTGAGGCTGAAGTCCTGGTCTGGGCAGCCCACTCACCTCTGTGTGTTCCGCAGGGCTGGGAAGTCTCCAGATCAGAGTGGAGTGGGGCTGGATGCCTACGAGCCCGTCTCCCCCCTGCAGAGTTACCCCACCCTGGACAAAGAAGATTCAGCCCCGCCACAGTGCCAGACACAAGAGGAGGACCCTTCAGAACAGAGGTGCCATTACCATGTCATACTGGGCCCTGTGGGTCTAACAGAGGTGCCATTACCATGTCATACTGGGCCCTGTGGGTCTAACAGAGGTGCCGTTACTTACCATATCAGACTGGGCCCTGTGGGCCTAACAGAGGTGCCATTACTTACCATGTCAGACTGGGCCCTGTGGATCTAACAGAGATTCTGTTACTTACCATGTCAGACTGGGCCCTGTCGGCCTAACAGAGGTGCCATTACTTACCATATCAGACTGGGCCATGTGGGCCTAACAGAGGTGCTGTTACCATATCAAACTGGGCCCTGTGGGTCTAACAGAGGTGCCATCACTTACCATATCAGACTGGGCCCTGTGGGTCTAACAGAGGTGCCATTACTTACCATATCAGACTGGGCCCTGTGGGCCTAGCAGAGGTGTCATTACTTACCATGTCAGACTGGGACCTGTGGGTCTAACAGAGGTGCCATTACCATGTCAGACTGGGCCCTGTGGGTCTAACAGAGGTGCCATTACCATGTCAGATTGTGGGCCCTGTGGGTCTAACAGAGGTGCCGTTACTTACCATATCAGACTGGGTCCTGTGGGCCTAACAGAGGTGCCATTACTTACCATGTCAGACTGGGCCCTGTGGGTCTAACAGAGGTGCCGTTACTTACCATGTCAGACTGGGCCCTGTGGGCCTAACAGAGGTGTCATTACTTACCATGTCAGACTGGGCCCTGTGGGCCTAACAGAGGTGCCATTACCATGTCAGACTGGGCCCTGTGGGTCTAACAGAGGTGCCATTACCATGTCAGATTGGGCCCTGTGGGTCTAACAGAGGTGCCGTTACTTACCATATCAGACTGGTCCTGTGGCCTAACAGAGGTGCCATTACTTACCATGTCAGACTGGGCCCTGTGGGTCTAACAGAGGTGCCGTTACTTACCATGTCAGACTGGGCCCTGTGGGCCTAACAGAGGTGCCATTACCATGTCAGACTGGGCCCTGTGGGTCTAACAGAGGTGCTGTTACCATATCAGACTCGGCCCTGTGGGCCTAACAGAGGTGCCATTACTTACCATGTCAGACTGGGCCCTGTGGGCCTAACAGAGGTGCCATTACTTACCATGTCAGACTGGGCCCTGTGGGCCTAACAGAGGTGCCATTACTTACCATGTCAGACTGGGCCCTGTGGGTCTAACAGAGGTGCCATTACTTACCATATCAGATTGTGGGCCCTGTCGGCCTAACAGGGGAGCTTCCAGCCTGGGCTGTGCAAATACAAATCTTCCAATAGAAATTTGATGAGAAAAGGGGATTTTTTTTGTCAATCTTAAACTTTTGGGTTTGAGGACAGTTAGCTCAGGGCTTAAAGTTCTCCGGCACTACAGCTGTTTTAGATCAATTAAACACATTCTTGGCTTATAGCAGCAACAAGTGCAAGTGGATTTTTGTTTAGGGTGTCTTAACCACATTATTCATCGTAGTCTGCCATCCAATGCTATTTTTCACAATTACCAATGGTATGCGAGTGGACAGCATATAGACCACGGTGATCTGGGTACTTGACAGTTCATGCCACTTTTGGGGGAAAACTAAACAGGAGTGCACTTTAAAAACACAGAGTTTTTAAAGTTTAATACATTTTAAAAAGCAACGGAAGATGAAAATGTGGTAAAACTGACTGCCAATCGGGGGCGATTCTAGGCTCAGACCTTTAGGGGGGCTCAGCCCCTAATGAGAATGTGACATGCATACAGTGCCTCTCAACAGTGTTTAACTCCCTGCTAAATCACTCATTTCATTGGATAACAATTAATACATTAATATTTTTCTATATATGATATTGTAATTTACAACAATACTTTTAATGAATTACTAGTAAGTAAAATGAGTTTTACACCACAAAATATTTTTTAAGGAAATGAAAAATGGAATAAAAATGATGTTTGCAAAAGTATTCAGCCCCTTTCACTTTGGCAAACCTCAGTTCAATTAGGGTAGTGAAGCAACCTAATTAGTTGGGTGGTCTATTTTAGTAATGGTTCAGAATGAACAATCACAGATTTCAATATAATACACCTGTTTTAGAGAGGACCCACAGTCAGTTAATGAAACCTGAGGCAAGGACTTAATCATAATGTCCATAACTTTCCAAAGTAAATAAAAGACTACTTTAACTAAAATAATAAAGTGCATCAGTTAGCTCGTTAGCTGGCAAGTGTGCAATGCAAGCAGACTAGCTCAGAGAGCTAATCTCTGAGCTAGCTAGCAAACAATGTCAGCTAACGTTCTTTGACACTATTCACACCATGGAACTATAGCCAGAGACTTTCTAAGTCTGAAATAATTACATTACATTACATTACATTACAGGCATTTGGCAGACGCTCTTATCCAGAGCGACGTACAACAAAGTGTATAACCATAACCAGGAACAAGTATGATGAAACCCCTAGAGAGAAGTACCGGTCCAAGTACAGGGAACAACCGCATAGTTCAACTTGGACCCTGATGGTTAAACTGATTAACACTAACAACGAGAACGGCAACAACGCAATCTATGGAAAAATAAAAATAAATAAAAATACAAGTAGTCGTTAAGACAGTTGATGCGCCTAAGTCACCTATGAAACAGCTGCCTAGTTACAACCCTAAGTTTAGTCATTTACAGGGGGGAAGGGAGGGATGGGGAGAGGTGCAGCCTGAAGAGGTGGGTCTTCAGTCGTCGTTTGAAATGGGTCACAGTCTCAGCTGTTCTGACCTCCACAGGGAGGTCATTCCACCATCGTGGGGCCAGAACAGACAGGAGACGTGTTCTGGAAGTGCAGGTGCGAAGAGGGGGAGGTGCTAGGTGTCCTGAGGTAGCAGAACAGAGGGATCTGGCTGGCATGTTGGGTTTGAATATCTTGTGGAGGTATGCTGGGGCTGATCCCTTGACTGCCTGGTATGCTAGGACCAATGTTTTAAATTTGATGCGAGCTATAACAGGCAGCCAGTGGAGGGTAGTGAGCAGGGAAGTTACGTGGGAGTGTCTGGGGAGGTTGAAAACCAGACGAGCCGCAGCACTCTGAATGAGCTGCAGGGGTCTGGTGGCAGATGCCGGTAGTCCAGCCAGAAGAGAGTTGCAGTAGTCCAGGCGGGATAGAACCATTGCTTGGACCAGGAGCTGGGTTGAGTAGGTGGTGAGAAAGGGGCGGATTCTGCGGATGTTGTATAGGAAAAATCTGCATGCCCGGGTTACTGCTGCAATGTTGTTGGAGAGGGACAGCCTGTTGTCCATCATCACTCCGAGATTCTTGGCGCAGGGTGATGATGTCACTACGGTGTCCCCTAAGGAAATGGAAAAGTCGAGGAGGGGAGAGGATAGAGCAGGAATAAAGATTAGCTCCGTCTTTCCCGGGTTGAGCTTCAGGTGGTGATTGTCCATCCAGCTCTGTATGTCCCTCAGGCAAGCGGAGATGCGGGCAGGGACCTGTGTGTCCGATGGGGAGAAGGAGAGAAAGAGTTGCGTGTCGTCGGCATAGGAGTGATAGGACAAGCCATGGGCAGATATTACAGGGCCAAGGGATCTGGTGTACAAGGGATCGGGTTTGCTCTAACTCTATGAGCCACACAAACAACGTTAACTAACAGTACCCACACAAAACTAATGACATTCACGCACTGCCATGTTTAAAATCTGAAATGAGCTACAAGCAAGCTAGCTCAGAGATGATCGTTAGCCGTTAGCTAGCTAGCTTGTGAGCTCGCTAAAATTACGTTGATACATCGCCAAACACATCGAACAACTGCACAGTAATATTGATTTGACCCAACGTTCTCTGTCAGAACATTCAGCAATTTTATTTGCTAATGTTTCAACTTACTTGTGTTTTTCTGCGCCATGAAATCCTAAATTCACTACCTAGCTACATCTCGTGAGCTCAGTTTGAAACTAGGGGTGGGGTGGGTAAGAAATGTAACGGTGCTGATTTTCAATTTACAAGCATCTAAGCCCTCAGACAAGTTCGCAAAACCTAACGTTAGAGAGGGCTAAAAATGATTTCAGAAAATAATAATAATAATAATAATAATAATAATAATTATTATTATTATTATTATTATTATTATTATTATTTTAGGGGTGCTGAGATTAAATTTAGGTGTGCTTCAGCACCCCTAAAAAGAGTCTAAAATCGCCAATGCTGCCAATTATATTACATCACTACCCGGCGTTGGGCAGGCAAAGGAAAATTTGATTTGATTGGTCTCTCCCTCATCTCACTTGCTAGTGAAATGAACATCAGTAACTTTCCTTGCCTCCGACATGTCAGAGTGGTACTGAGAGCCCAAACTAATTTCTTGAACTGTATGAAGTATGATATTGTGTATGAAGACCATTGTCCTGCTTGAAAGCGCTTTCCACAGACAGAAGTATGTGGTGATCAGGATCCCACATCTTCCCTTCCTCCTCCTCTCTCCTAACAGCCTGTAGCCATGGGGCTCGTCCTCCCACAGCTTCCCTTCCTCCTCCTCTCTCCTAATAGCCTGTAGCCATAGGCTCTCCCACATTCCTTCCTCCTCTCTCCAACAGCCTGTAGCCATAGGCTGTCCTCCCACAGCTTTTCTTCCTCCTCCTCTCTCCTAACAGCCTGTAGCCATAGGGCTCTTCCTCCCAAAGCTTCCCTTCCTCCTCCTCTCTCCTAACAGCCTGTAGCCATAGGGCTCTTCCTCCCAAAGCTTCCCTTCCTCCTCCTCTCTCCTAACAGCCTGTAGCCATAGGGCTCTTCCTCCCACAGCTTCCCTTCCTCCTCTCTCCTAACAGCCTGTAGCCATAGGGCTCTTCCTCCCAAAGCTTCCTTCCTCCTCCTCTCTCCTAACAGCCTGTAGCCATAGGGCTCGTCCTCCCACAGCTTCCCTTCCTCCTCCTCTCTCCTAACAGCCTGTAGCCATAGGGCTCTTCCTCCCACAGCTTCCCTTCCTCCTCCTCTCTCCTAACAGCCTATAGCCATAGGGCTCTTCCTCCCACAGCTTCCCTTCCTCCCCCTCTCTCCTAACAGCCTGTAGCCATAGGGCTCTTCCTCCCACAGCTTCCCTTCCTCCTCCTCTCTCCTAACAGCCTGTAGCCATAGGGCTCTTCCTCCCACAGCTTCCCTTCCTCCTCCTCTCTCCTAACAGCCTGTAGCCATAGGGCTCTTCCTCCCACAGCTTCCCTTCCTCCTCCTCTCTCCTAACAGCCTGTAGCCATAGGGCTGTTCTTTGGGGATCTTCAGTCAGACATAGCAAATGTGCAAAACACAAAGTAGGGTTTTTCAATACATTGGCTGTGCAGTTCACAACACAACAACTTTTGGCCATTTTTGTAGTTTTTTTTTTTGTTTTTTTTTGTTCATTGTCGTAAGTTATCACTAACATCTCGACATGGCTAGCTATTTTAGTGTGTTTAATAATGTGCATCTGTGGTTCCAGGCTGGATTCTCGCTCTCCTGGAAGTGTGAGTTACCAGCCCTCCTTCTTCACCAAGTTGGAGAACACTTCCCTGATGGTGAAGTCCAAGAAACAGGAAATATTTCGCAAGATGAACTCCTCAGGCAGAGGTGATACTGATGTTGGTAAGTATGTAGCTTTTCTCCTGATTCTGTGTCCACAGCGCTGGTGCCACACAGTGCAGTTTATTTCTGTTTCTATGGCAAATATCTGCCAGATGCATTTGTTTTACAACCATGGCTCAGTGTTGCAGTTGATTCATAGCTTCAAAATACTGTCTTTTTAAAAGCCTGATTTTAGTAATTTAAAATATGTTCCCTTTGAAGACACCAGTTCATAGTTTAGTTTAGACAACCATCATTTAATGTTAGTACTTTCTTTTGCATTTTGATAATGAAAAGAAAAACCGTTTCAGAGCCATAATAGTCATATATATATAGATCATTATTCATGTTAACAGTTTGACAAAAGGATTTATTTTTTCCACAGCAAGTGCGCAGCCTGGCACTGAAATCTTCAACTTTCCTGTGGTAACCAGTTCAAGTAAGCTATTTAGGAATAAATTTTTTACCACTAGCATACACTCCACAGAAGTATCACAGTTATATATGTTGTTTTTTGTTGTTTTTTTTTTTTACAATTTTTGAGGGAACAGAACAGAAACCACGGCACATCAGCGCGACTTGAGTTTTCTGTTTGTTGACACAGGCAACATCAATGCTAGAAATCACTCCATCAGCGAGCACGCCAGCAACCTGGGCCTGGAGGACATTATCCGCAGGGCGCTGATGGGCAGCATGGAGGACCAGCAGGAGAACCAGCGGGAGAACCAGCGGGAGGACCGGCTGGAGGACTGGCAGGAGAACCAGCGGGAGGACCGGCTGGAGGACTGGCAGGAGGACCGGCAGGAGGACCAGCGGGAGGACCGGCTGGAGGACTGGCAGAAGGACCGGCAGGAGGACCAGCGGGAGGACTGGCAGGAGACCGCAGAGGACCAGCGGAGGACACAGGGACGACAGGAGGACCGCGGGAGACCAGGGAGGACCGGCTGGAGGACTGGCAGGAGGACCGGCAGGAGGACCAGCGGGAGGACCAACGGGAGGACAGCCCGGGCGCTGGAGTCCAGCACGTCGGCAATGCTCCTGCAGGTGTGGCAGCACCGAGTGAGAGCCAGCGGGAGGCCAAACACTCCCCCAGCAACAGTAAGCATCTTAAACCTTACACACAGCATCTCTGCGCATCTTACACCTTACACACAGCATCTCTGAGCATCTTACACCTTACACACAGCATCTCTGAGCATCTTACACCTTACACACAGTATATCTGAGCATCTTACACCTTACACACAGCATCTCTGAGCATCTTACACCTTACACATAGCATCTCTGAGCATATTCAACCTTACAAACAGCATCTCTGAGCAGCTTAAACCTGACACACAGCATCTCTAAGCATCTTACACCTTACACACAGCATCTCCGTGCATCTTAAACCTTACACACAGCATCTCTGAGCATCTTTAACCTTACATATTAAAGGCATCTTAAACCTTTCACACAGCATTTCTGAGCACCTTGGACCTTCAAGCAGCATCTCTGAGCATCTTAAACCTGACACACAGCATCACTGAGCATCTTAAACCTTACACACAGCATCTCTGAGCATCTTAAACCTGACACACAGCATCACTGAGCATCTTAAACCTTACACACAGCATCTCTGAGCATCTTAAACCTTACTACACATGTAGTGATTTTACACCTGATCCTTCACAACACAGCATCTTAAATTTTACACCTGATCCTCCACAACACAGCATCTCTGATTTTGCAAGTAGGCCCACAATTAGACACACCTGGGAACATTCCAATCAATCAAAGTTACCTGCAAGACACTATGTACACGTAATCCAACTGTCTGTTCATGAGAATGACGATTGAACCTTATTATACAGACATTTTGAAATTAAAAAGACGCATCCTGTCACTACTGTGAAGGCTACTGCTTTACAACAGCAAAGCATAGGAGAAAACACACTGACCGAGCACTAAAGAGCTGTGATGTGATTGCTCTGCAGCAGCACTAAAGAGCTGTGATGTGATTGCACTGCAGCAGCACTAAAGAGCTGTGATGTGATTGCACTGCAGCAGCACTAAAGAGCTGTGATGTGTTTGCTCTGCAGCAGCACTAAAGAGCTGTGATGTGATTGCACTGCAGCAGCACTAAAGAGCTGTGATGTGTTTGCTCTGCAGCAGCAGCACTAAAGAGCTGTGATGTGTTTGCTCTGCAGCAGCAGCACTAAAGAGCTGTGATGTGTTTGCACTGCAGCAGCACTAAAGAGCTGTGATGTGTTTGCACTGCAGCAGCAGCACTAAAGAGCTGTGATGTGTTTGCACTGCAGCAGCACTAAAGAGCTGTGATGTGTTTGCACTGCAGCAGCAGCAGCACTAAAGAGCTGTGATGTGATTGCACTGCAGCAGTAGCACTAAAGAGCTGTGATGTGTTTGCACTGCAGCAGCACTAAAGAGCTGTGATGTGTTTGTACTGCAGCAGCACTAAAGAGCTGTGATGTGTTTGTACTGCAGCAGCACTAAAGAGCTGTGATATGTTTGCACTGCAGCAGCAGCACTAAAGAGCTGTGATGTTTTTGCACTGCAGCAGCACTAAAGAGCTGTGATGTGTTTGCACTGCAGCAGCAGCACTAAAGAGCTGTGATGTGTTTGCACTGCAGCAGCACTAAAGAGCTGTGATGTGTTTGCACTGCAGCAGCACTAAAGAGCTGTGATGTGTTTGCACTGCAGCAGCACTAAAGAGCTGTGATGTGTTTGCACTGCAGCAGCACTAAAGAGCTGTGATGTGTTTGCACTGCAGCAGCAGCACTAAAGAGCTGTGATGTGTTTGTACTGCAGCAGTAGCACTAAAGAGCTGTGATGTGTTTGCACTGCAGCAGCACTAAAGAGCTGTGATGTGTTTGTACTGCAGCAGCACTAAGGAGCTGTGATGTTTTTGCTCTGCAGCAGCACTAAAGAGCTGTGATGTGTTTGCACTGCAGCAGCACTAAAGAGTTGTGATGTGTTTGCTCTGCAGCAGCACTAAAGAGCTGTGATGTGTTTGCACTGCAGCAGCAGCAACACTAAAGAGCTGTGATGTGTTTGCACTGCAGCAGCACTAAAGAGCTGTGATGTGTTTGCACTGCAGCAGCACTAAAGAGTTGTGATGTGTTTGCTCTGCAGCAGCACTAAAGAGCTGTGATGTGTTTGCACTGCAGCAGCAGCAACACTAAAGAGCTGTGATGTGTTTGCACTGCAGCAGCAGCACTAACGAGCTGTCGTGTGTTTCTACTGCAGCAGTACAAATGCTGACATATGATTACACAATGCAGATATTTTTGTGTGAATCACCTCCTGCTTGCACTGTTGTCCTGTGGCAGGCAGGCAGAGGGCTGCGGGGAGAGCCAGTAGCGGGAAGCCACAGTGTCCCAGCCCAGGACGGGGCCACGGCGGGCCGGAGCAACCATCGCCCGGACCCACCGCACAGTCCCAGGCAGACTACCAGCACAAAAATGTAGCAAGGTGGGCCTGGGAGGAGAGGCCCTCATCTGCAGGTAGGCCCACAGTCAGCACAGTAACACTAAACCACATATTCAGCACAGTCACACTGACCCACACAGTCAGCAGTTACACTGAACCACAGTCAGCACAGTAACACTGACCCACACAGTCAGCAGTTACACTGAACCACACAGTCAGCACAGTAACACTGACCCACACAGTCAGCAGTTACACTGAACCACACAGTCAGCACAGTCACACTGACCCACACAGTCAGCAGTTACACTGAACAACAGTCAGCATAGTAACACTGACCCACACAGTCAGCAGTTACACTGAACCACACAGTCAGCACAGTAACACTGACCCACACAGTCAGAAGTTACACTGAACCACACAGTCAGCACAGTAACACTGACCCACACAGTCGGCACAATAACACTGAACCACACAGTCAGCGCAGTCACACTGAACCACACAGTCAGCACAGTCACACTGACCCACACAGTCTGCACAATAACACTGACCCACACAGTCAGCACAGTCAAACTGAACCACAGTCAGCACAGTAACACTGAACCACACAGTCAGCACAGTCACACTGACCCACACAGTCAGCACAGTCACACTGACCCACACAGTCAGCACAGTCACACTGAACCACCGTCAGCACAGTAACACTGAACCACACAGTCAGCACAGTAACACTGACCCACACAGTCAGCACAGTAACACTAAACCACACAGTCAGCACAGTAACAATGACCCACACAGTCAGCACAGTAACACTAAACCACACAGTCAGCACAGTCACACTGACCCACCCAATCAATACAGTCACTCTGAACCACTCGTTCAACAGTTACTCTGACCCACACAGTCAGAACAGTCACACTGACCCACTCAGTTAGCACAGTCACACTGACCCACAGTCAGCACAGTAACACTGACTCACACAGTCAGCACAGTCACATTGACCCACACAGTCAGCACAGTAACACTGACCCACACAGTCAGCACAGTCACACTGACCCACCCAATCAGCACAGTCACTCTGACTCACACAGTCAGCACAGTCACATTGACCCACACAGTCAGCACAGTAACACTGACCCACACAGTCAGCACAGTCACACTGAACCACAGTCAGCACAGTCACACTGAACCACACAGTAACACTGACCCACACAGTCAGCACAGTCACACTGACCCACACAGTCAGCACAGTCACATTGACCCACACAGTCAGCACAGTCACAGCCTGCCCCTGTGAAACACTGAACCACAGAGATTGTAGCACTTTCCAGCACTGTTAATATGTTATTGTTCCATTTGCTCAGGCTGTGGCTTTTTAGAGATTCATTTTCCTTTAAATATATTGGGAAATTATTTAATTGGTTGGCATGAATTCCTCTAAACAAAGCCTGCCTCTCCTCCATGATGGTACATTTTTGGAGTCTTCTTGGAAGATCAAAAAAATAAATGATTGACAGTAAATTGATAATGTGCACCTTTTTCCCTCCTCGCCCCTGCCAGGCTCAGCCCAGTTCTCTTACAATCCCCTGACTGTGCGCATGGTGAACAGCAGCCCGCCCACCTCCACGGCGGCCCCGCCCCCCTCTCAGCAGGCCCCGCCCGGCCCTCTTCCTCCGAGCCGCGCGTGGGAGCGCCAGCCTCTGCTGTCAGAGGAGTACGAGACTCTGTCCGACAGCGACAACTGAGCGTGTGCAGCTCGACCCCTGCTGTCAGGGTGGGTGTGGCCTGAGCACAGCGGCCGACGGCATTGGATGCAGCGAAGGTGCTTTTTCTTGAGTGACAGACTCCCACAGAAGCTTTAAGCGTTATTGTTGTAAAGTAGAATTATTAAAAAACATCTTATAATGTAAAAAATTAAAATAAAATGGAATAAAAATAATTTCAGAAAAACTTTAATGTCTTTAATTGAGTGAATGTAAATATAAAAATGCTAATTGTCTATCCACTTTTTGGGAGGGATGGGCCAGGTGTACTTTGGCCTCTTCCACAAAGCTGAGGTGTGTGTTCCTGTGCCCCTGTGGGCAAGATCCAGGTGTATATCACCGTGTGCAAATTATCAAATCCAATGAACTACCAGTGTTGTTTCAGCACTATTACACATTAGTCAATTTGCGGCACTGTAGCAGTAATGCAGATTGTTCTATATAATTATGATTATTTGTTTTTTTCCAGTCTTTGCAGTCTTCTCTTTAGATTTTTGGGCAATGCCCAGTATTCCAAACACTGGCATCGCAGTTTTGATGATGGAAGGAGAAATAAGCTTGACCTTACATTTTTTTATTTTGTTTTTGTTTCTTTTATTTTAATTTAAACATGTATGTTTTTTGACCCTTGTTAGTGACCGGATGGGATTTAGATTGGTCAATGTCAGTGTTTTATTGAAAGGTGACCACAGTCACAGCTTTGCTGAAGTGGGAGCAGATGGGGAATGGGGGTTTATTTGATGCTTATTAATGTGTCAGAATGTTGTCGTGTGTTTTGCCGTTTCCTTTTGGCACCGGTCTGTGGTCAGGAGACGGCCAGTTTTTTCTGCGTTTTATATAATCCTGCAGTATCTGTGTATCTGAATCCCCCCAAGAATGGGTTAAATCGGTGCTATGATTTTTGGTACTGCAATTTTTAAAGCAGAAAGTGAGCAGAGCTCTTATGTGTTTTCTGACAGTGTGAGCTGCTTTATCACCTATAAGCGCTATCTGTGCTGCTTTCTTTCTGTCTGCATTGTGACTGCTGACTCTGCTCATTTGCTCTTCTGCCATTTTAAATGTGTTTTATTTTCATCCCTCGCCTTACTTCTCCCTCCCAGGCGGTAATGTGCTTTCTCAGTTATAATCCCATGTGCTGTATGGGTCTGGCAGACGCACACCCGCCACACGCATGTAGCCCCCGTTCACACCCTCCACATCATGTAGCCCCGTTCACACCCTCCACACACATGTAGCCCCCCCGTTTCACACCCTCCACACCACATGTAGCCCCCCGTTCACACCTCCACCACATGTAGCCCCCGTTTCACACCCTCCACACAATGTAGCCCCCCCCTGTTTCACACCCTCCACATCACATGTAGCCCCCCCCCGTTTCACACCCTCCACACCACATGTAGCCCCCCCCCCCCGTTTCACACCCTCCACACCACATGTAGCCCCCCCTCTGTTTCACACCCTCCACACCACATGTACCCCCCTGTTTGACACCCTCCACACCACATGTAGCCCCCCTCTGTTTCACACCCTCCACACCACATGTAGCCCCCCTGTTTCACACCCTCCACACCATATGTACCCCCTCGTTTCACACCCTCCACACCACATGTAGCCCCCCCTGTTTCACACCCTCCACACCACATGTACCCCCCGTTTCACACCCTCCACACCACATGTAGCCCCCCTCCCTGTTTCACACCCTCCACACCACATGTACCCCCCCGTTTCACACCCTCCACACCACATGTACCCCCCTCGTTTCACACCCTCCACACCCAGTGACCCCCCCCCACAGTGAGGATTGGCATGGAAGGGTCACAGGTTCGATTCTGGATGGTGCCTCATCCGGGATCCCGCACTTTCCCACGTGAGACGGCTTTGGCATCAGCAGAACGGCATATTCACAGTGTTATGCCTGGTCATTGTCATCTTAATGACTTCTCAACATGTGTTAAGAATTATGCCATTTATTTTGCTGAGTAGAGAAAACCCTACCATATACGTCATATTCACTCACCATTTTTATTATTTCTGTTCTGTATTTAATCACCTTGATGTTTCTGTTTGCTCAAGTTACAACATGTCTGCTTGTGCTTCATTCTCACACTGTTTTGGCAGAAGAATGTCTGTCTTTAGAAGTTTTTGGTTACAAAAAAGTGCATTCTTCTAGCCTGTTTCACAATGATTTTAATTATTTCTGTCTAATATGAGACTTGAAAGCCTGTGCACCCATGCTGTCCAAATGCTGAAATTGCACAATGTCTTTTTAGTAGTCTATCTTACGCATTGGAACCAGTCAATAAACTGGATCAATTCTGCACCTGTCTGAGATTTCTTGTCCACTTCCTGTGATTTTAATTACATTTTTATCTGTTCAGAATAAGAATTTGTTTTTAAATGCATTTGTTTATAAATCATTTAGTTTAATCGATTTATTCACTGGAACTCAAGTGCATCAGACTTTGTACGTCTGTATTTCTGTGCACCTGTTCACTCCACCGAACTGGTTACAGCTTGAATGCATCTGCATCACTTCCTGTAGATGTAGTGTCAGAGCAAAGTCCTGCTTTTAAAGATACAAACCCGAGCATAGCCTGGTGTCATCTTCGACTTCCATGCCCCCCCAAACCCCCCGAGCATAGCCTGGTGTCATCTTCGACTTTAATGCCCCCGAGCATAGCCTGGTGTCATCTTCGACTTCCATGCCCCCCACCCCCCGAGCATAGCCTTGTTGGAAAACATGGGAGCCACAGTTTACCCCTCTGAGGTGTCTCACATTGTAGTGGGCCAGTTGCAGATAACATTAGCCGCGTTTCCACCACAGGAACTTCACCCCGGAACTAGGAACCTTTTGAGGAACTCAGTGCGTTTCCACCGCAGCTTTATTTTACCCCCAAAAAAGTTCCTGCTCGGGAGGTAGTACTTTCCAAAAGTACTGGAACCTTTGGGGTGGGGCGCAAGCACTGAAAATTATTGATTGGTCGACTACTTGCAGTGTTTTATTTCAACCGCCATGTTTAAAAATCTGCAGCCGCAAACCAATTTATTTTCATAATAACTACAAATCAAACTTGTATGTTATGCGGCGCAGTAGCCTAGTTTTGGTTATAGCCTGCCAACGTCTTGGAATTATAACGTGTGCTCTTCTGTTCTTTTCTTGCTTTAGTATTTGTTTTATAAAATGCTAAGCATTCGTGCTGGGACAGCTGTTTATAGCTGTTTGCAGACGACACAGCGGTTGTGAGATTTCCCTCATGGGGAGTATAACCTAATTAGGGTTCAGGGACTCCGAAAGGGCCAATATTGGTCATCCCAGGATCAACTTGGTTCTGCTGACGGTCCCGCCTTAACTGAAAACTTGGTGATCAAACAAGTCCAACGGGCAGTTCCCTAGTCATAATTGGGGGAAACCGACTTAGAGGGCTGTTACAAGAACGAAACATTGACCAAGACCACACAAATCAAGTCATTAACAGTTTTAATGTCAGGTAGGTTATACACTTAAAATAGTCAATTTGTAGTTACAGAATTTAGAAAATAGTCTAACAATCAAAGATAAAGATGAGCATACCTGACAGCAGTCTACACACAGAAAGAGTCTTGTGTGGGAAGTCTGATTGCAGACTCCCTGAGGGCCCTGTTCCTCTCCTATAAGAACCCAGTGCAGGCAGGTGGATGTCGCCACAAAAGGCTCATAAAACCATAAATTTACTTGGTAAATGGTAAATGGACTGCATTTATATAGCGCTTTTATCCAAAGCGCTTTACAATTGATGCCTCTCATTCGCCAGAGCAGTTAGGGGTTAGGGGTTAGGTGTCTTGCTCAAGGACACTTCGACATGCCCAGGGCGGGGTTTGAACCGGCAACCCTCCGACTTCCAGACAATCGGTCTTACCTCCTGAGCTATGTCGCCCCTATCTTGGAGGGGGAAGATTGGAATTTGGTTCAGACAGGATCAGACAGATGGATTTACCAGGAGTGTCCCAAAAATACAGTTTACTTCCAAAAATAGATTTTCTCTAGGTTTGCTGGTTTTAAAACCTAAACCAGAGCATCACTCGCACAGAGACCATAAAAACCATACCAAATATGAATATTTGTTCTCGTGATTGTCATGAAAACTCTGAAAAACATGAAATAACTGTACAATCTTTTACATGAACCAACTGTCAACTCTCACTGTCTTTCCACAGTGTATCAAGATTGCATAGTGTAGTGTATCAATGTATTCGACCCAAATCTGGATTTATTTCCTAACAAAAAGTGTGCGTGAGTAAATTTCTCTCCTTATGAAGGTTGGGAGACAAGTTACCCAGTGACACCAGGTGAGGGCACTGTGGCTGTCCCTCAACTGTCCTGAGCAATTTGCCCCATTTCCATCATGTGATTTTATTACTTGCCATCTGAAACCTCCAGGACGTTGGGATAATTTTAGGTGTCACCTGTTAACTGTCGCAAAACCAGATGCCAAGGTCTTACGGGCCACTCTGTCCCGACAATATCAGACTCTGCACCTGGCGAATTGCTTTACGACAGTCAGAGAGGAAATTCCACTCTATGCCTGTTCCCGTGGGCCTTACAGTAAAATATGCCCAAACGGCTGCAGAAGAATATTTCAATTCCAGGTGATTAAATCGATAAAAATCAATAAATACAAAAGTAACCATATATAGTCATTGTTGGTAACTCATTGTATATAAGTGGAATAAACCCCTCCGGGCTGTCCCGGTTATTAGAAAATAATGTAGGCTACTTTGGTGGTAGTACGGGGTTACCGAAGATTGTTTACCACCAAACCCAGTTAAATTGATCTTTTAATCACACCCTTTGTGCTACATCCTCTACCCCCAGTCAAATTGTCTCCCTTTGATATGCAGTACCATTGTGTGATATCCTCTACCCCCTACTTCAGTCCAACTCCCCCACACCTTGTTTCCTCCCCCCCAATGTCTGATTACCTCCCCCCCCCTTCCCTGTGATGTGTAAGATAACCATTTGGCCCTTTGTTTTCTTGAAGGAACAGGGTATAAGTATTCACTGTCTCCGTCATTTGTTGGTTCTTTGTTTATCTGTACTTGGGCAACAGACCCACTAGTTCCTTTGCTACATTAAACTACCTGTTTTGAAACGAAGACGTGCCTGCATTTATTTTTCTACTTACAAAAGTACGGAGGAATAAATTGAACTCTTAAAAATTCCACAAGCCTGGTGTCATCTTCAACTTTCATGCCCCCCCCCCCCCCCTTAGCATAGCCTGGTGTCATCTTCGACCTTCATGCCCCCGCCAGAGCATAGCCTGGTATCATCTTATCGTCTTTGACCCCCCCCCCCCCCGGTTTTCTTGCAGGGCTTTTGATGTCAAAGCCCAGCAGCTCAACAGGAAGCCACTGCGGTTGTTGGAGAAAAATGCACAATGCATCCACCTGAGCTCTGCTGTCCTGCCCCACTTATTCACATGGTTTTTGTTTCATGTACTTAACAATAGTGTCTTCTGTTAATGGGGTTGTGCAGCTGTGTGCATTCATGGTATCTGAGCCAAGTTTCAGTTAACCGTCTGTATGTACCCATATTTATAAGAAAAATCGCCACAGAAGGTATTAAGAAAACTAGTATGACAGAATACAAATTTTAACAAGTGACTCTTAAAGAAGAACTAAGAGCATGCAATGTATTTAGTGAAGGGTCTAGAATGTACCTGTGTACATTGTACCTGTATATATAATTTTATTCAAGTAAGCTTTGGCTGATTCTCAGCACTTGCCATATATAAAATGCGCAGCATAGGTGGAAAAAGTTTTGCGCTCTCAGGAAATGACCAGCCGTTTGCATTTCCTGTGCATTGCTGGGCGGAGCCTGAGTCTTGGCAGCGGTATTGATGGTCTCTGGGGGACATTCTCTGCTTCATTAATGTGCTGGTAACACATCTGTGTGGGGTGCTGTCAGACATGTGGCTAGATAACACAGAATATTGGACTTTGTGGATCATATTGTATTGTGGCCTAGCATCTTCACATGGTAAGTGCTCTTCCAAACCGTTTGGTCAGAAATGGTAGCTTCCTCGGTGTGGAGAGAACAGTTGAAAGCATTTTTAGCGCCAGGGAAAACATCTGAACATTGGTGCTTCTGAACTGTGGCATGAGATCATACAAAGCTTTGGAGGTATTCTTTTTGTTTGCAGTATTTTTGTGTTGTTTGTTAAATAATGTGTAGGTGGCCGTGGGTCAGCTGAATCAGATTGTTTTCCTGTGAACTGTAGCCAGTATTTTCCCTGCTAAAGGCACGAGTCTAGTACATGATGTTACAGAGCATTATCCACTTAATGCACATCCAGCGCAAAACCTTCTTGCGCATTTTGGGATGTTGTTGTAAGATTATGTATGGTTTTAGTGAAAAAAAATATTATTGCAATATTTTTATATTTCCTTTTTTTAACACCCTGAATCCACAACTGTCCAGCTTTGTTGTTAATAGGTCCTGGGCTATTTTTCTTTCCTCAGAAAACCTTTTTAAAGACATGTTTGCAACCCAACGTATTCACCAGAGTAGTAATTCACAAATCTTCACAACCAAAAAAAGATCTATAAAATGTTATGAAAGTGCCAACAGGACGGCCCCCGCCTACTTACAGGATGTGATTCAATTCTACACGCCAGCTCGACCACTCCGCTCTACTGCAGCAGGGCGACTTGCACCCCCTGCCATCCGGGTGAATGGTTCTCGCTCGTCCCAACCACAGAGCTTCTCCACCCTAGCTCCCCAGTGGTGGACCAAAGTCCCTATTCCTCTACGTACCACACCCTCATTGCCCATCTTCCGCTGTGGTCTGAAGACTCCTCTCTTCAGACTATACCTGGACTGACTAACTATCACCACTATGCAGGGCACTCCCAATCTGGGATCATTTTTATCACTTAATGCTACACGTGTACCTACTGTGCTACTTTCATGTTACCTCCATCCAGCACTTATTGTACTTTGCATCATTGTCTTGATGTAGCTTGTCATGCCTCCTGGTTTGACTTTGGTATGCACTTATTGTACGTCGCTTTGGATAAAAGCGTCTGGCAAATAAATGTAATGCTGTTTGACTTGCTGGGACTATGGCGATAACAAGCAGGAGGTAATGTGCAATTGGAAACAAACCGGGGATATAGATAGCTGGCCTCTTTTAGAAACTCGTTTTCATTTTTGGGTCTTTTAGGTGTGAGGAGTGGGTGTGACGGCTGTGTGAGGGAGGAGGCCCGCCGCGCTCGGCCCAACGCTCCGGTGCTCCTGCCCTGCGCCATTCCGCCCAACGCTACCGGGTCAGCCGCGGGGGGCGACCGCGCCAAAGTGCTGTGGACTCAGTTTCCCAGAAGCACTCTGCTGGAGATCACGCAGACAGGCCGCGTCAATTTCAGTGATCCCAGAGGAGGCAGGGTGAAAGTGTTCCCCAATTTGTGCCGCGAGGGCAACTTCTCCATCTTTATTGAGCATCTCCAACCGTCAGACGTGGGCAAGTACTGCTGTGAGCTACGCAACTACTCGATCTGCAGTGTGGTGGAGTTCAGCACTAATAATGCAGGTATCTTCACTGGACATCAAATTACACATGATGTAATGATTGGCAGTGTTTTTAGTTTTCCTTTTGAGAGGCAGAGTAGACCTCTTTACTTCCTTTAGAAACGAGCATGAAAACGAACACGTAGTGAACATGCTGTCAGGGAGGTGTTGTGTCTCCACTGTTGAAGAAAGTGTACCAGCCCACGAACACCAAAGCTTTATTTCTCGTCCCTATAGGAGTCAGGCTTCTAACAAGTTCCTTCAAGGCCTTAAGTCAGGGCTACCCAAACTTGTTCCTGGAGATCTACCTTCCTGTAGGTTTTCATTTCAACCATAATTTAGCACACCTGATTCTAATAATTATCAGCTCAACGAGATCTCTAGCTGTTGAATGAGGTGTGCTTTGTTAGGGTTGAAATGAAAACCAGGAACAGGGTTGGGCTGCCCTGGTTTACCTACAGGATGGTAAATCTCCAGGAACAGGGTTGGGCAGCCCTGGTTTAATGTTTGGTAATTAGGGATGGTTCAGAAGTG
This sequence comes from Anguilla rostrata, assembly GCF_018555375.3. Taxonomy (NCBI): domain Eukaryota; kingdom Metazoa; phylum Chordata; class Actinopteri; order Anguilliformes; family Anguillidae; genus Anguilla; species Anguilla rostrata. The sequence goes on from NC_057944.1 coordinate 658,968, forward strand.
GAAATATGGAATACATTTGCACTTCTTAGCAAAATATATATGCTGAAATGTTTGACACTCTCCCTTTCTCGCATCCACACACACACACACACACACACACACACACTCACACACACACTCACACACACACACACTCACACACACACACACACACACACACACACACGCACACTCACAAGGATAGTGAGTCCATTAGCATATTGGAGCTGTTTGTGTGAAACTAATGCTGCTTTTCCTGCTGATCTAGATGAACAGAATGAGGGGGTGCACTTCATGGAGAAGAAGGGGTTTGTAATTGGTGGTGGAGCAGGAGGAGTCTTCTTTGTTCTTCTCATCCTCTGTTGCTGCTGTGTTAAGTTTCGAAGTGAGCACCTGCATGAACACCTTTAAACACCTGTGCCCTAGGACTTTATATGCATTTATCAGGATCAGTGCTGCAGGTGAAAATGTAGTCTTTACAAATGTTTTAATTCCACAACAGTTTACAGCTTATTATTATCATCAAGTAATTTGGAAAGCACTCAGTTGAAACTACTGAAAAATTAAGGTTAAATAATTGTTTAAAGAAATGTAAAATTATGAAAACACTATTACAAATAAGTATATGTGTGGTGCAGATGCAGAAGGTTTACACTGCACTTACAAATATGCTTTTCCAAAGAATAATACACATTCTAATGTTATATTACAGAACCACATTGTTCAAAGTACTATTAAAAATATAACACATATATAATTACTGTGTTTGAGTTAGTTGTATACTGTAGTAGGAATAGCAGCTGTCTCATCTGTGAGGTGTGTTATTTCTGAGTACATGAATCATTGATTAAACTGAGTCTCTGTATTGTTGTGATTTCAGATCGAGATGATTCTGTCCCTGATGCCACCAGAAGCAGCTCTCATAAAGGTGGGGTCTTGTGTGTTGCAAAAACTGAAAAGTAAATTCTGTATTTTTAGATGTCAATAATTTAATATATTACATAACTACATAGAACTTGACCATTCTGTCTGAATATTGATCCTATCCACATTACCATCAATTAATAGTACCGTTTACGTTTTTAGTTGGGGGGGGGGGGGTTCATACAATGACTAAAATGCAACAGTAATTCTTTATGGAATTAGTACATATTATTTCATATTGAGTGAAGCATGGGCATTATGGGAACATTCCATAAAGAAGCTCTTGCTCTGTTTATGGCTTTGTCTTGTGTCTCTGTGTGTTTGTTGCTCATTTCCATCCCCATGGCCAAGCTGATGCATTTCATCTCAATGCAGGCAGCGATGCTGGGGATGTTGGGGATGCTGAGGATGCTGGGGAGATTGTTTATGGTATGTTCAGGCAGCCAAAACACAAAGGGCTTCACAGCCCCTTGCATGTTGCAATGTAACACAGTTGCCTTCTAGTGTAAAACAATAATTTACTCATATGGAACTTCAGTGCGGAAATTCGTCTGTTCTTCATCCTCCCGTCTCTGTGTTTGTTCTTCGCTATCCATCACATTCTTCAGAAAATGATGCCCATGATCCAAACAGTATACCACATGAGGAATCTAAACATCAGCAAGGTAAGACACATGAAATGTAACAGCAGTTGTCCTGCAGTAATAATTTCAGTATTAATCAATATAATGTTCTCTATTTTATAATGCAATATAATGTTCTCTAATTTTTCTGAAATGTCGTCATTGTGTGATGACAAAGAGGAACTGAGTTTTATTTTAAACATGAGCAGCATGAGATAATTTGTGGTGCGCTGTAACACTTCTTTCAGAAATCAGCAGCAGCAGCAGCACAGGACAGCAGCCGCGAGCTGGGAGACCTTTTTATGGTAAGACAGGCAACCAAAGAATAATAAAAATCCTTTGAACTTGCTTGCACTTAGCAGGTTGTGTTAATGTTTTCAGTTTTGATGTTGTTTCTTCCAGCCAATCAGAAGGAGATCGACAAACAGTTAGAAAAAAGGAAGAAGGTGCATAAGCAAAATTTTGAGAGTAAGTTCCCATCCAATTGCAAACCTCCCGCATGGTTTCAGTAAACAAAACATCAGTTAGAAGAGCATTATGGTAAAGTTTCAATAGCCAATAGATTCCCAATGCAGCATTATTGAGCTAAATGTTTGAAGATGATTAGTGCTAGGCTTGAGTTAAAGGGGTTAGAACTGTGGAAGTACAGCTTGCTGCTGGAAGTGGTCTGACAGACCTCCTATGTGTCTAATACATAAATTGTTGACCAAAAACCTGAGTAAAGGTTTCATAAGACTTTAACACTGCAACTGTTCCTAAATGTATGTGTCTAATATGCTAGAATATGTATTTTCAGATTATATTTGCGTCAGTTTTTTGCCTTTGATTGTGTTTGCATTTTTTGAAACAGGATTTCAGTATGAAAACCCAATCTATGCTAACAGCGTTGAGCATCTGGACCAGGTTTAGAAGATACTTGGGAATTGTATCATTGAAGAAGTCAAAATCTGTTAAAGGGGCAGTTCACCGGAAAATAAAATAATGCTATATTTCCACTTACTCGGAGTGCTGTCTATCCATTCGGATGGTTTCACTGAGAATTGACAAGTTTTCTAGATGTCCATTGCAGCTCACCCTGACACGGTGGACCTCAACAGGGTCAATGTTTGTGGTGCTCAAAGCACCAAAAATTTACATGAAAAGAACTCAACAGCAATGTCTCTTCCCAAATATAACGACATGCTTACTCACAAACATCCAGACCTTGTTATAAATAAAATTGAATTGAAGTATATGTATATATTAAAAAAACTAGTTTCTACCAAATATGCGAACTGAGTATGTCAACGCATATACGTATATATATACAGTGAGCACCATAATTCATTGGACAGTGATACTTTTTTTTTGTTTTTTTTGGTTATGTACTCTAGCACTTTGTGTTTGAAAGGATACAATGAGGTTGAAGTGCAGACTGTCAACTTTAATTTGAGGGTATTTTCATACATATCTGATGAACCGTTAAGAAATTATAGAACCTTTTGTACATAGTCCCCCCATTTTTGGGAATCAAAAAATATTGGACAGTTTAACATAATGTAGAATAAAGTAATCATTTTTAATATTTGGTCGCATATCCTTTGCATGCAATGACTGCTTGAAGTCTGCGACGCATAGACATCACCAGATGCTGGGTATCTTCCTTGGTGATGCTCTGCCAGGCCTGTACTGCAGCCATCTTCAGTTCCTGCTTGTTTTGGGGCCTTCGGTCTCCTCATCAGCATGTAAACTGCATGTTCAGTTAGATTTAGATCTGGTGATTGACTTGGCCAGGCATGGATTTTTCACTTTTTGGCCGTCAAAAACCCCTTTGTTGCTCTAGCAGTATTTTTCGGGTCATTGTCTTGTTGCATGATGAAGTGCCGTCCGATGAGTTTGGAGGCAATTCATCATGCATATTCTGTGATCTTTTATTATACTTACTGTGTCATAAATGTTTTTGTAATCTCGGCTACATTGAAAATGAGGGCCTGGCCCTCAGCTGTACCTCCGAGAATTAAATAAAGGTTATGATGATGATGAGGCATTTGGTTTTATCTGAGCAGATAAAATATTTCTGTAGACTTCAGAATTCATTGTTCTACTTCTGTCTGCAGTCACATCATCGATGAAGACAAGTGAGCCCGTTCCACTGGCAGCCATACAGGCCCAAGCCATAACACCCCCTCCACCATGTTTCACGGATGAGGTGGTATGCTTTGGATCATGGGCATTTACTTTTTTTCTCACTTTCCTCTTTCCATCACTCTGGTACATCTTTGTCTCATCTGTCCACAGCAGTTTGTTCCAGAACTCGTAGGGCTCTTTTAGGTGCTTTTTTAGCAAACTGTAATCTCGCCTTTCTGTTCTTCAGGCTTATCAGTGGTTTGCATCTTGTAGGGTACCCTCTGTAGTCCTGCTAGTGTAGTATTCTATGTATGGTAAACTTGACACATCTACACCTACATCCAGGAGAGTGTTTTTGATCTGTTGGGCTGTTGTCAGGGGGGTTTTCTTCACCATAGAGAGTATTCTCCGGTCATCCAATGTTGACTTGGTCATGCCCAGGGTTTTTGCAATGTTCCTGATTGGTTGATTTTCATTTCTGAACCTTATGACGGCCAGCTTAATTTGCATCCACACTGCTGTCTTCCTCATGTTGTCACACCCCAACAACAATCTCCAAATTGCCAAAAATCTCCAAAAAGTCTAGAATCAAGACTAGACATCAACAGCTCACTTCTCCATTCACTAACGACACAAATGAATACACCTGCCTAACGAAACACTACAAATACTTGTAGTACCTTAAAATGGGGGGACCATGTAAGGTGCTGTCATTTCTAAGCGGTTCATCTGATATGGATGAAAATACCCTCAAATTAAAGCTGCCAGTCTGCACTTCAACCTCATTGTCATTGTATCCTTTCAAACTCAAAGTGCTAGAGTACAGAACCAAAATAACAAAAAAATGTGTCACTGTCCAATGAATTATGGTGCTCACTGTATATATATATATATATACACACACACACAGTGCCTTTGTATTCAGTATTGTACTGAATACTTTGTAAAAGTATTCAGACCCCTTAACTTTTTTTTACAATCTACACACAATACCCCATAATGACATAGCGAAACAAAATTTATTAAAAATAATAATTTCTTAGTTACCCAATCACCCAATTAACCTAACTTAATCGATAATTAGATTCCGCTGATTGAATGCAGCCAGGCCTGTTGAATCTAAACCTCACTCCTATTGAACCTTACCATCAGACTGAAGTAGTCACCACAAAGATTCTTCAAGCAAACTAGGCTACAATCAAAGGAAATTCTAGAAGAGATGAGGAAAAAAAGTTGTTGAAATATCAGTCTGGAAAGGGTTACAAGGCCAATTCTAAGGCCCTGTGACTCTGGCAAACCACAGTGAGAGCCATTATATTCAAATGGAGAACAGTGGTAAAAATACAGTGGCAAAATGTCTCCAAGGGCGCAGCAACAACTCATCCAGGAAGTCACAAAAGATCCCAGAAGAACATGTAAAGCACTGTAAGCCTCTCTAGCCTCATGTACAGCCAGTGTGACTCCACAATAAGAAAGAGACTGGGCAAAAATGAGGTTCATTGGAGAGTAGCAAGGCAGAAAGAGAAACATCAATGCCTGTCTCACATTTGCAAAAAAGCACCTGGATGATCCCAAAGCCATTTAGGATTATGTTCTATGGACAGATGAGTCAAAAGTGGTACCTTTTTGGATGACCATTATGTCTGGGGTAAAGAAAATTCAGAATTTCTCGGTAAGAGTATCATGCCAACAGTCAAACATGGTGGTATTTGTATGATGTGCTGCCTCAGGACCTATAAATGAAACAAAATTAAAGTTTTGCAGGGGCCTAGTCAAAGTCTTGACTTGATCCCAATAGAGATTCTGTGGGAGGACCTGAAACCAGCAGTTCATACTCAAAAACCTACTTGGTCTGAATTAAAGAAGTTCTGCATAGAAGAATGGGATAAAATTCCTTACATTACACTGCTATACAATAATCTGCCGACATTCCACTTTCAATTAATACCGCTAGTTTTGCGATAGAAGAATGCCTAACGTTATTACACTTAAAATAACACTGGATCATGTGCCCCCCTCTACCGTTCTATGCCCCCCCCCCCCCCCCCCAGCGGCTGTGGCCCTAAACAACCGCATGGAGTGTTTATGCCTGGGGCCGGCCCTGCCACTGGCACGCTAGAGAATGGTCCTCTTCACTGATGAATCACGGTTTCAGCTGTACATGGCAGATGGCAGGCAGCGTGTATGGCGTCGGGTGGGTGAGCGGTTTGCTGATGTCAACATTGTGAACAGAGTGGCCCATGGTGGTGGTGGGGTGTTGGTATGGGCAGGCATATCCTATGGGCAGAGAACTCAAGTGCATTTTATCCATGGCAATTTGAATGCACAGAGATATCGAGATGAGATCCTGAGGCCCATTGCTGTGCCATTCATCCACCGACATCACTTCATGTTTCAGCATGACAATGCACGGCCCCATGTTGCAAGGATCTGTACACAATTCCTTGAAGCTGAAAATGTCCCAGTTCTTCCGTGGCCTGTATACTCACCAGACATGTCTCCCATTGAGCATGTTTGGGATGCTCTGGACCGGTGCATACAACAGCGTGTTCTAGTTCCCACCAATATCCAACAACTTTGTACAGCTATTGAAGAGGAGTTGGACAATATTCCACAGGCTACAATCAACAATTTGATCAATTCAATACAAAGGAGATATGTTGTGTTGCATGAGGCAAATGGTGGTCACACAAGATACTGATTGGTATTCTGTTCATTTCATGGTATCTTATTTTTTGGGGGAATCTGTGGCTAACAAATGCATATCTGTATCCCCAATCACATGAAATCAATAGGTAAGTGCTTAATGAATCTATCTCAGTTGACTGATTTACGTTTATTACATTTGAACTCAATAAAATCTTCGAAATTGATGTGTTACATTTATATTTCTGTTCAGTGTATATACACAAAGTGCAGTCCATAAGACAGTGACACAATTTTTGTTTTGGCTCTGTACTTCACCACACTGGATTTAAAAAAAAATGTATATGAAGATAAAGTGCAGACTGTAATTTGAGGGTATTTACATTAATACTGGGTAATCCATGTTGGAATTGCAACCTTTTTTATATGTAGTCCCCCAATTTTTGGGGACCAAAAGCAATTAGACAGTTCACTTCTCAGCTGTTTCTTGGCAAACTGTATGCAACTAATGTTGCATCATGAGTTCATGCTCAAGAAAGCTAACAAAAAGTGGATTCTAGGGGTGGCATTTAGAGTCTGTTGCTGCTCTCTCAACATTGGGAACAAATAAGTGTCAATGCTAGTAAAGCAGCATAACACGTTTTGCAGTCCTTCTCCCCACTAACCACACAGTCCTCAGTTCTCGGACGCACACGGGTTTTATTGCGCTGGTTTACATCCGTACGTACACAAACAAAACAAAACAAAACAACACACGATAAGGAAGGGGAATTTGCACACTGCATCAGTCCCACATGCGTCTCATTCCAGAGCCCCGGTCTCACTGCAGGCAGAACATATAAACAATTAGCAATTAATTGTAATCGCCCACACCTGTGGTTGCAGTGCCAGCTGCACCTGTGCGTAGTGAGGCAATCGGTGCGCACAGGTTAAATCTGCCATCCCCACCCACACAAAGGAGAGCCTCTCGGTCATGAGTGTTAACATCTACTCTTTGGCTGTAACATCTTGCCACCCTCGTAAATAAACATGGACTGTTTGAACATCATCTCCCTGTGTCTCTGTGCTGGAGGGCCCTTTGGAAAGCCACTTCGGTGGCCTGTGACAGGCTTGTTTGCAACACAGAGCTAAGCACTTTGATATAATTAATAATATATTATACAAAGATTCCTGTTTCTTAGCTCTTTATAAAGACATCAAACATGTCAGAGAGCTCCTGGAGCGTTGCAGACAAGCTCCTGGCCAGAGTCGGGAGGGATCCTGTGGTCATGGTTCACGTAGGAACCAATGACACAGGTAAGGGTAGGTTTGAGGGTCTGCAACTGGACATTACTGGTAGACAGTGAAACATTACCATCATGAGGAAGAAGTGTGTCAGCACACCTCCTTCCTTTTTACTTTACTCATACAGAAACTATGCACTGAGCTGGAAAAATACATTTTTATTTCCAGAGCACTGTTAAAGGAAACGTGGCATTTTATTCAAATACTCTGCATTATGTTATCATTAAGATATTGATTGTCTGATGAAATATACTGTATTAGAGTAACACAATCACAATATACTGAATAAATGTAATATCTATAGTAATACACATACTTTACCTAACTTAGGTTAAAGGTGTATATTGTGTATTGCTACAATCAGAATTCAGGGATCTGTTTGGGTTTGGGAAACTAACTGTGAAAACCCTAACTGTGAAAAGGGAGGTTTCATGACAAAAAGTGACAGAAAGACCTACATTGGTAAAATATTCTCTCAGAAGGACATCTGGAAAAGGTAAACACAATTCCAATTTGACCACTGACTTGGCAGTTCTGAGATTTATGACCTCTGGACATTTAAGGAGAAGGGACAAAGCAATCTGGGAAGCTCTGTATTCAGACTTCCTGCACATCCTCTTGGCTCTGTGTGTAGTCTTGGTCAGGTATGCATAATTTTGATACTCTCTATTTTGGGTTAATATGCTACATTCTGTAACTGTATTTGACTGTTTTAAGAGATTTACCTACCTGACTAATAAATTGTTAGCCCTTGATTGGTGTGGTTTCTGGGAATTGTTTAACTTGTCTTTTAAATCCCTTCTGTTGAGCCTCCACGACGCTAGGGAATTGCATCTGTTCGACTTATCTGATCAGTAAGTTTTGAGTCAATGACGCCTCGCCACTTGGCGGTGTCCAACGTAATCGTCATACCCAACAGAGTTTAAGATATTCGCCCACCTCTGAGTCTCACCAGACATCTAGATTGTCCTATGTCGGACGCACGTCGGCCGGTGCGATGCGCGGTAGGCCGGCCTTTCTCGGTATAGATGTTGCAAAGAACAGAAATCCATTTCCAATCAAGGATAAATTTTAATTGGAGTCAGATAATTGAGAGTTAAACTAATCGTAATGCTCACAGACTGCCTCTGGGGAAAACTAGATAATATCCCAGGCCAGAGAAAAGCGGAGAATAGAGTGGCACTACTATTCTTGTAACCTGGTCTAAATTTAGCTGATCTCATTGATCCAAAGTGCAGCCTTGCCCCGTTTGTAAGAACGGTGAAATTTGAAAATGACACTAACAACTTTTTCCAGCAGCACCGAAGGGACACACGCAGATACCTTCGCTCCCAGCTATTTCCCTCATTGGTCTAGCTGCCCAAGATTTACACCTTAGAAATTGGAGAAATACCTGAGGACTGGAAGCAAGGTAATATAATACCAATATATAAGAAAGGGGCCCGTACTGATCCAGGAAACTACAGGCCTGTCAGTTTAGCTTGCATCACATGTAAAATACTGAAGAAAGTACATTAGTCAAATTTGCAGATAAAACTGGGAGGCCAAGCTAATATTTTGGAATCTACTAAAGTAATCCAAAAATATTGAAATGAAATCCAGAAGTGGGCGAAAACCAGGCAAATTAAATTTAATACAGCAAAATGTAGTTCTGCATGTGGGAAATAAAAACAGGATTACTTTATGGGAGGAACAAAATTGGAATGTGCTCAGTTTGAAAAAGACTTGGGAGTAAAGGTTGATCAAAGCCTTTCAGGTTCTAGGCATTGTGCTGTAGCAGTATAAAAGCACAACAGGATGCTGAGATATATAGCCAAAAGTATTGATCATAAATTCGGGGTTATCCAAGTTATACTTATCTTATACAATACATTTGTTAAACCACACTTTAGAGTATTGTGTGAAGTTCTGGGGACTGTACTACAAGAAATATATAGAGGCTCTGGAAAAAGTTCAAAGAAGAGGAACCAAATTGATTCCTGGTATGAAAGATAAAAGCTATGAGGAAAGATTTAAGATGCTTAACCTCTTCAAGCTTAGTAAAAGGAGACTCAGGGGTGATTTGATTGAGGATTTTAAATTCATAAACAGGATCAACAAAGTGAACTACAAGAGACTCTTCAGGTTGGGTTATGTTAGTAGAACAAGGGGGCATAAATGGAAATTAGCAAAAGGTAAATTCCATACAGACATTAGGAAGAATTTTTTCAAGCAGAGAGTAATCAATATCAAGAATAGTCTGTCAGGTCACGTAGTAGAGGTAGAATCTTGGGGTTTTTTTAAGACTAGGCTTGATACAGTGTATTACGACCTGGTCTAGGGTCAGATAAGTTATACTTTTTTATTGAACCCTGTGGGGTAATTTGACCTATCCTAGTTACTTAGGAGCAGTGGGCAGCCACAGTGCAGGACCCAGGGGCCAACTCCAGTTCTGAGGCCAGTGCCTTGGTCAAGGGCAACTGCAGGAGCACCCGGTGTACCCGGAGTAAACCCACGCGAACACGGGGAGATCATGCAAACTCCACGCAGAGAGGATCCGGTCGGACCCTGATTCGAACCCGGAACCTCCTTCTTGCGAGGTAACGGTGCTAACCACTATACCACCTTGCCTGCCTATACGGCCTGTTACGGCCTGGGTCAGACTGTAACAGGGTGAATGATAAGGGAAATGTGTAGGGAAACGTACAGCAAACCGATCAATAACTCCAGTCCCTGTCTGCCTATCCAAATCTAACTGAATGCTGGCTACTCTTCAAAGGGTACTGGGCATGAGGGGGCTTTGACGCTGAACTTCAGACAGTTAGCTGATAATCGGAAACTAAAATCCCTTATAGCGTACCCCCTATGGAGCATTAGATCTCCACCCAGAGTAGCTTCAAAAATAATAAAGGAAAAATGACAAAGCAAAATGACAAACTTATGTTTGAATTAAGGATTTTTAAGCTGGGAACACACTAACTGGACGACTATATGGCGAGCAGAGGGCAAAACGAGAGTCGAGGTCAAACCGGGCATTACATTAGAGAAACCGTAGGATGTCTCATTTCTCAATTGAAATTGATTTTCTAGAAGTTAATCACCAACTTTGGTCTCCTCTAGGGGGCAGCCTTAAAGCATTTTTTCATATCGTTGGTTTATTGTTTTGCAGCAAGTTGTCACAAGATGGCAGCAAACCTGTGTAATTTGTGTAATGCAATTGATTTTTGAAAGATAATGTTCAGATATTATTATATTTTCCAGTTGTAAGGACTTAATCTGAAATCTTAAAATTGCTTTCCTTGATGTACATTTTTCATTCTCATTGCAGTAAGTAACAGTGTAAGGAAGGCTTATGAACACAATGTCTCTCCATCCTCCAAACAGGCCATTTAAACATGGAGCCAATAGCTTATGTATTATGAGTATTTTTTGTTGGCCCTAAAAACCTGTTCACCCTTATTGAGTTTATGCTTAGTCAGATGGGTGGCATGTTGTCTAACACAATTTCCCAGAATATTTTTTTTTTGTAATAATGTTGTTTTTGTAATATCTGGCTGAATTTCCATTCATTAAAACAGCTCCACGGTTACCTGGCAAGTTTCTTTGGTAGCATTACAGTGCATTATTTACATTTAGAATGTGTTTGTCCAGAAGGTACTTGCTTTGCACACACAAGCAGAAGCACATGTATGCAGTTAAGTATTCTCTGAATTCCTGAACAAGTACCCATGAACTACATAATTTGTATACATTTGAATATGGATTTTTCACAATCTAAAAGGGAACAAAGAAGAGTACACATATGTTCAGTACAGTTGAGGCCAAAAGTTCACAACTCACATTTCATGCCACCATTTCTTACTTTTGTCAGAGGTCATTTTAAAACAATCGATTAGAGACAGATTTATTTCAGCTTTAATTCACTATATCAGAATTCCAGTGGGTCAAAAGTTTACATACACCAAGTTGACTCTCTTTAAACAGTCTGGAAGATTTCAGAAATTGATGTAATGACTTTTTAGAAGCTTCTGATTGGCCAATTGTCATAATTAGGAGTTAACTGGCACCTGTGGCTGTATTTAAGGTGCTACCTTCAGAGCCACTGCCTTTTTGCACTTGATATCATGAGAAAATCCAAGCAACACAGCCAAGACCTGAGAAAAAAAATAGTGGACCTCCACAAGTCCGATTCCTCCTTAGGAGCAATTTCCAAACAACTGAAAGGTACCACGAGCATCTGTACAAACAATTGTATGCAAATATAAAAATCTTGGGACCACACAGACACTGCATCGTTCAGGAAGGAGGCACAAATTAACTCCCAGGGCTGAACAAACTTTGGTATGAAAGGTTCAACTGAACCCCAGGACAACAACAAAGGAACTGGTGAAGGAGTTGGAGGCATCAGGTACCAAAGTATCTACATCCACCATTAAGAGAATCCTAGGGTCGCCATGGCCTGAAAGGCTGTCGCACAAGGAAGAAGCCCCTACTCCAAGACCGGCATAAAAAAGCCAGAATTAAGTTTGCAGGTGATCTCCAGGACGAAGACCTAGCCTTTTGGAGGAGTGTTCTCAGATGAAACAAAAATTTGTTTGGCCATAATGATCAGCGCTATGTATGGATGAAAAGGGGTGAGGCCTTTAACCCGAAGAACACCATCCCAACTGTGAAGCATGTGCATCGTGTTATGGGGGTGTTTTTCTGGAAAACGGACTGGTGCACTTCAGAAAATAGATGGCATCATGAGGAAGGAGGATTATCTAGAAATACTGAAGCAACACCTCAAGACATCAGCTAGAAAGTTAAAACTGGGTCGCAACTGGGTCTTCCAGCAGGAAAATGATCCTAAGCATACCTTTAAAGTTGTAACAAAATGGCTTAATGACAAGTATTGGAGTGGCCATCACAAAGTACTGATATAGTACATAAACGCTGAAATAAATCTGTCTCTTAGCTATTATTTTGAAATAACCTTTTATGGAAATAAAGTAGATACCCTAATTGACTTAACACAGTAAATGTATGGTAACATCAAATGTGTGGAGTTGTGAAAAATTGTGTTTGAATGTCCTTAGCCTTGGTGTATGTAAACTTTTGGCCTCAACTGTATCTCCCTTCCCTCAGGAAGTCTGTTCCTGGCGCTAAACTGGATGTTGTGTGAGTTAAGTGACAAATGTTGACAGCATCAAAACCACAGCATCCTCTTATCACAGCTGGCCTGGAGGGAGGATGGGTGGGGCTGCGAGAGTGAGCTGTATAACCCTGGATGAAGCAGCACACAGCTAGGTCACATGCACATGTGGGCAAGAATATCAGCATTTGTATTTATTTATTTATTATTTAAACAGGGTTTAAAACTAGAATTGCATGTGATGACAAAGTGGGTAAAAGGTGTAATAGCAGCTTGCTTCATATCTCATACCTTCAAAAAGAATCTGCGGTTCATTCTTGCTCTTAGGAAATAGCTTTTTTTAAAGATACAAAGCACCTCATCGACCTGCCTTTTAACTCACTCACTCACACACTCACTCACTCACTCACTCACCCACTCTCACACTCATCCACTCACTCACTCACTCACCCACTCACTCACTCACTCACTCACTCACTCACTCAATCGCACTTACTCATTCACACACTCACTCACTCAGTCATTCACAGCAGCCTGCAGATTATCCAGAAGGGGGAGCTATTTGCAGTCAAGTAGCTGAATGCTGCTTCGCTTAAATGTGTCGAAGTCTTTATCTATAAAACTATATGACGTTTAAACTTCACCAAAGTGTATTTGCAGTTATGGTCTCAGAACAGATCTGTTTAGACTGCAATCCTAGATGTGCAGTGCACTGTCATTCACTGAAGCAGTGAACGGGAGAACAACGTCACCGGGCCAAAGGGATGTTTAGTACTGACAGCTTTCTTTTAGTACTTTAGAGAAAGCAAACTCTTCTCTTTTTTTGTTGATTGTGCTTTTTACTGAGCCAGTTTACCTCATAGACAAGCAGTGTTGGGCTGAATGGCCTGTTCTTGTCTTACGTTATGTTATGTTATGTTATGTTCAATTTATTTATCTATGTTTCACTAAATCATATAATTATTGATTGTTTAAATTATACAAGCAGTTGTTGGCCATCAAGTGTTATTTTGATACTTTATCTATGCAAAGAACAAGGAAAAAATACATGATACCATAACGGAGCAGGACAAAGCGTCTTCTGCTTCATTTGTTTTTGTTCACCCATAAAATTGCTTCATTTATAAAGGAATTACAGGACATATACTTTATAAAGTCATTAAACAGTAAAGAACTTTACAGTCTCTGAGACACTGCATCGCTGTTAGAACAGATGTGGACACATTTATTTCATTGTGTTTTCTCTTAATCCTTCATTAAACAGGCCCTCATCTGAATAGTTCCTCACTTAATATATCAACGGACTTCTAGAGTAATAATATAGAAAGGTCCTGATAACAGTATTAATACGAAGTGCACAGTTTAAGAAATCATCTTAAATGTAGAGTAAGGCTTAATTCCAGAGTAAGGCTGTTATGTTCGGCTGACTATGGATAGTATACTACACTACAGTCACCCCCCTCCCCCCATTTTTTAAGGTGGTTATTTTATATGACTAAATGAGTATGAGACATTCAGTTACAGGTGACAATCTAAGGTATGGATGTTATAACTTAGGACATAAGGACAAAGCTGCCATGACAATATTTCCTTTGTGTAGTTCAGTGCAACACAATGTGTCCACAGTTCACATTTTTTCCCCATTTCCAATAAATGAAAAGTTAAATCATGGCAGACATTCAAAAATGTCTTCACGTTTCCCTTCAGGTTCATTTCGCCCAATAGTAGCGTCTTGCAATTCAATGCAGTCGGTCACTCAGACAGGTCATCACATGCTCAACAGAGAGCCGGGCTCGTCCATGATAAGGACTGGAAAACCCTGCATACAGAGACCCTTCTGCTGCGTGTGGGTGTGGCCAATAGTGCGTCACCTCGCCGAACTTGGGTGTGGCCAGGGCTCCATTCACAGCGCTGCACTGAAGCTCAGTGCTAGAGCTGGATATGCCACACTGGATTTCACACTCGTCCAAAACATGCATCAAGTTATGATTTTTATTATCCCTGAAATGTGGCTGAAATTTCACTGCAGTTTCACTCCAGCTGAAAAAAACAACTACAAGATAACCTCTGCCTTTTTGTTTTTGCACAAATACATTCCATCTGCATAAGATGCCCATGTAAACATCAATGCATTTAAGAAAACTGTATACACCATAAGGCCAGGCTCTTCATAAATGACATTCAATTGATCTTGCACACCATCCGGGACTACAGACTGCACATGAGGCCCATTCAACCAGTGAGTGGTCCTTATTTGGAATGGCATTTAAAAAAACCAGACAGGAGAAACTTTACAGTTTTTTTCAATTGCTAACACACTAAAATGACACATAAAGCACAATTGTTGAAACTGACACTCAGAGAGCAAAACCTCAGCTCAAGTCTCCAAACCTCTAAACACATTTTCTGCTTTGCACCCAATTTGCAATTCAACATGGCACTTTTTGCAACACATTGCACACAGTTCTCTACATAAGACACAGGAATCTGACATAAAGTCACCTTTTTGCCATTTCAAAACACAGCCATTCAAAATGC
This sequence comes from Anguilla rostrata, assembly GCF_018555375.3. Classification (NCBI taxonomy): domain Eukaryota; kingdom Metazoa; phylum Chordata; class Actinopteri; order Anguilliformes; family Anguillidae; genus Anguilla; species Anguilla rostrata. Next base: position 674,181 of record NC_057944.1, read on the forward strand.
CACACCCATGGACCAACTGGCCAATACACGTGTCACCTGGCCAAACACTTCATTGCTTAATTGTTGACTCATCAATCAGGATGTTAGCACTATAAAAAGACCACAGGTGAGTACCTTTTTACAACAACAATGAAAGCCAACATAGCAGGGAGAGGAAGAGGTAGAGGGAGGGTGAGAGTAAGAGGGGAAGGAAGAGTGAGAGGTAGGGGTAGAGCTGGAAGGGGAGGGGAAGGACGAGGACAAAGGAAGAAAACAACTTTCTGATGAAATCCGGGCAACGTTAGTTGACCATGTTACAGTTTTTTTACGATTGCTTACACACTAAAATTTAAAATAACACACAGTGAAACCTGACACTCAAGGACCAAAACCTCAGCCCAGATTTGCACAACTATAAGCACATTCTCAGCCTCACACTTTTTGCAAAACACTACACACAGTGGTTTGCAAAACACTAAACACACTTCTCTACATTAGACACAGAAATCTAACATGATGTCACTTCTTTGCCATTTCAAGCCACTGCTTTTCAAAATACCACATCTATGAACCAATTGATCAAACACTTAGGTGCTTACAGTTTTTCTCAAATGTTTACACTAAAACTGGAACTACGCACACGATGGTGAAAACTTGAAGCTCATATGTCAACAACAAAGACTATTTCCACAAAACTCTAAGCACAATTCCTTTGTTTTCACTCAAATAGCATTTCTAAATCACATTTTTGCACAACTCTACACACAAAATCTCATTTAGCACAATTTTGATAACCAAGCCTTGTTTGTTCACATGGAAAACACTGGCCTTCAAATGCCAAACTTTAAGTACCAATTGGTCTCACTCATGCCACACCTGCTCAAACTCAATTGGCTAAACTTTTCAATTATCTGTCAGAGCATAAAAGAGACCTCAGGTGACTTCTATTGTGTTGGAAAACAATGGAGCAACACGCAGCACAGCAAGGTAGAGGTAGAGGAGGAGGAAGAGGAGGTGTACGTGTACAAGGTGGACGAGGAAGAGGGAGATAGACAGATTTCAAATGAAATACGTGCAACTTTGTTTGATCACGTATTTTTTTGTTTTTTTTACAGCAGGCCTACAAACTACGATTTTTATTTTTGCAGTCTGCTGAACAAAGATTTATTTTACAGTAACAAATAAAGATTTGCTTTGTTACCTTTTTGAATTTGTTCATTGATTTCATATATGACAACAGATCATTACATCCATTGTCCAGACAAGCATGTTCTCGTTTTGAGAAGACACTAATGTTATCTATTTTGGCAAAACTCATAATTCACTGATAAGGAAAAAGGAAAAACACGTCTAACAATGTTCAGTATGACTCATGATGGAACCTGGGTTGTGAGTGCAGCCCAACTGGACCTCATTGGCAGGACAATGCAGTAAAATGTGCATTGTATCATACACAATAACAACAACACTCAAAGTGATAACAGTTTACACACTTTGCTGTACTGTACTGAATTAGAATTAGGTTTACCTAGCAAATGCACTATGATGATATATTTACTGTATTGTATCATGGCAACAGTCTTTATATTTACTATAAAATTGCAGCCTATTTTGGGACCCCTTGAAAAGAAAACTAAAACTTCAAAAAAGGATTAAAAATAAGCAATTTTTACACAATTTTATACGCTTGAATATGTAACATGACCTCATGAGGCCAGAACACATATACTGTATTTTGATGGTTGTGTTTTTAAATGTATTGCACCAGTGTGAAATCAATGCTCAATAAGACCTATTCATATGAGGCCTGTGTGAATCTTTTTTTAATGGAAAAAGTCAGTTTTGAGAAGAGAGAACATGGTTTTGAATGCATTAATGCATTTTGCAAGAGATTTGTGTAGTTTTGGCAAAAGGTTAACTGTTGCCGTGCTTTGTGTGTAGAGTTTTGAGAAACTGAGCTATAGTTTCAGAAAACGTGTTTAAACAATTGAGAAAAACTGTAAAAGTGTTTTAGATTGAGCACAGCAGTGTGTAACTGGTTCAAACAGAATCAGATAGTGTGAACCATGTGTGTGCCATACGGTGACAAAATTGGGTTTTTATAAATTATTGAATAGTTTTGAATGAAGTATTTCATTTTGTAAAAGATCTGAGGTGATCTGGTACTTGTGTGTGTGGTTGTGTGAATTGTGTGTAGTGTTTTGACAAAATGAGCCCTGTTTTCAAAATCATGCTTAAGCAATCGTAAAAAACTGTAATGGATTGACGTGGGTTGACAATGAGAGAGGCTGGACAGAGAGTCCAGCCCAACTTGAGCCAATTTACTGTTGCCTCTGTTATCCGGACATTTAGACTTGAGCACACCTATTGATATTGCCTGTGATGTTGATGAGGTTCTGCTCGATGTCTAGCCAGGGCAGATATTGCCTGTGATGTTGATGCGGTGCTGCTGAAAGTTTTCTTTTCTGTTTACTGTATCGAATAGAGAGCATATTTTTTGTTCACACAACTTTAATATATACTGTATATGCTGTGTATATGTTGCACTGATTTGTTGTGGAGAAAAATAAAAAGGTTTGTTTCAACAGTACAATTTGTGTTCTGCGCATATTTCTGCAGACTTGAACAATCTCTCTCTGCAGAAATCTCTTCATACAGAACTATTTTTTTATGACAAAGCCCAGCAAAGATGAAAGTGCTTTTGACTGAGCACAACAGCATGTAGTTGGTTGGACACAAATCTGGTAATATGAATGACATGTGTGCCATTTGGTGCAAAAGTTTGATTTTGATAAGTGTTTATGTAGTTTGAATGCAGTGCTTCATTTTGTAGGATATATGAAGTGTTTTGCACTTTGGGTGTGTTTTGTGAATTGTGTTAAGTGTTTTAAGAAAATGAGCGCTGTTTTCAAAAATGTGTGCTAGCAATTGAAAAAAACAGTAAAACGATGCAGGAAACTGAAGAAGTCGCCCCCTGCTGGGCCCTAGTGGAAGCAGGCGGGGTCTGTGCTGTGTGTGCCGCTGCCCCCTGCTGGGCCCTAGTGGAAGCAGGCGGGGTCTGTGCTGTGTGTGCTGCTGGAGCCCGCGTACAGCTCACCCCTCCTGCACTGGAAGTGCCGGAAGAGGATCCTGCGGAAGGTCTCCCTGAAGTCCTGGATGCGGTAGGCGTAGATGGCGGGGTTGACGGCCGAGTTGGCGTGGGAGAGGACGATGGCCATGTACATGACGGCCGGCGGCTTGTGCAGCCGGGCACAGAAGAGCGTCAGGCAGTTGAGCACGTGCACGGGCAGCCAGCAGAGGGCGAACAGGCCCACGATGATGGCGAGCGACTTGGCAGCGTGGACCTGGTGCTGCAGCAGGCTGGGCGAGCCCGCGGCCCCCCCGGCCCCCCCGGTCAGCTCCATGCGCTGCAGCTGTGCGCGCGCCACACTGAAGATCTGCGCATACACCCCCAGCATCAGCAGCAGCGGCGGCAGCACGCAGGCCAGGAAATTGCAGTACACCATGTAGCGCATGTCCACCACGCTCTCGAAGTAGCAGGTCAGCCGGCAGCTCCGACTGCTGCCGTTCCCTGCGACACTCTCGTTGGCAGGCCCCTGGCAAACCAAATCTTTTTTGTTCCACCCCAGGAAGGGGATAAGCCCAATAATGAAAGACAGGACCCAGAGCAGGGCGATGATCTCGCGGGCTCGCCTCCCTGTCATCACTTCCTTATACCTGAAAAGAAGGTTAAAAACATTCAGAAGCCAGGTCCTCTGACTGACATTTCCATGGTGATGGTGGGGAAGTGGGCTATTTTTACTTTGCCCCTCGCCCTACACTTTTGCATTCATAGCAGTTCATTCCTCACACAGCTGAACTGCCTACGACTTGAAATACCTCTGCTCCTCACATACAGATTTATTTATGAATCGCTCAACCAGTGAAATGAATCATTTGCCCACTTGCGTGAGCTGAATAAAACAGGAATGAAGCAGGCCTGAGAAACACTGAACACACAGAACCTTTAGTTTACTGCCCTGCCACCTCGTTCTGTTGTAATACGGGTAGCAGCCAGAGAGGCTGTAAATAAACCAGATACCTAAAAGCACAGGAACCCTTATCAGGGTTGCCAGCTCTCACCCTGTTGGTGTGAGACACGTGCTCTCAGGCTCTGTTTCATTCCCTTACGCTACCCAAGCACATCTCATGCCAAACGGAGGCAGTGCCACTATCGACTAGCACGACAAAGTCCAATGCTTTCAGCCTGTCTTCGACAGCACCCCCCCCCCCCCGTCGCACCACAACACACCCTCGATCCGGGATCACAACCACCCACCACCGCCTGAAAGTAATAAATCCTCTTAATCTATCTACTCTACTGCCAGCTGACCAGTTTGGCAACCCTGACTTCATCGACGCTCTGCATAGCTGTATAATGCAAAAATAATGCAAATATGTTCGTACTGTTCCTAGGTTGCACTGCAATAATAAAGGTTGTTTTTTATTATTATTAGTTGTAATTGCACAGGTTGTAGTTTGAATATTACAACACGAGCCTACCGATAAGGGCATTTTTTCAGACAATGCTTATTGTCTTTGTAATGCCAGATACTGATGTGGAATAACGCACAGCTGAAAACCACTTGTGCCACATTGCATAAAATATAAATATGGATAAATATAAATATGAATAGGCTCTGGTTTTAGATTGTGTATTAGTAATACAGTGTGCTGATGGTATGCACATTAAAGCAATCTCATATATTAGCCTATACACATTGTTATCAACTAGAGTTTGTATTGTTTATACTGTGACCCTTTTGTGTCTTCTAATTTCTCTGTTGCCATCTACTTACTAATGAGTTGCATGCTAATTTGAGTACTCAAGACTTCTGTGTATGAGGATATTCCTCATCAAACAGATGAAATATGTCGAGTTATTTAATGGAGGTCAATTTTAACATTTTATCTCAGCATTTGATGGTATGATATCTGAACTCAATGGCAACTGAAAGATAATCATTTGCGTTAATTGCAAGTTTGCCGATTTACAGCAAGCATGTCTCCACAGCCTCTCAAGGCCTAACTCGGTCCTGTTGACTTCTGATGGCAAACCAATGCAGAAGCGTATTGCATTAGCAGTGATATGCACCTTAATGCCCAACACTTACAGCCACACGTTTCCTTTCCTCTTTTACCTCTGACTGCCAGTCCAGGCTAAGGTCTCAAACGCAGACTGATAATCCTCTTACAAAGCCTCAGTCCCCCTCCACAGCTACACGCCCTTGTCTACTGTGTCCCTCAAAAGCTCCCCTCTTGGAACAAAATTTAGAGTAAATGGGTTTATAGACGGAGATGTTGTGTGAAATTTGCCATGTACATAATGAAGCAAACACATGCAGGTATGATTTTATAACAGGTAACAGATGAACACTGGTACATTATTACTGCCGTGCTCCAGTTCCAATTGTCCAGTTAAATGAATGTAAAAACTGCAGTTGCCAGGTAGTCTGCCTGCACTACCTTCTGAAGTGCTGCTGGCCTGGGCTCTCTCTCTCCTTTGAAGAACACTGCAGGGATGGGATAAGCCTAAAAATCCCAATACTAACACACTCTGGTTAAAGGCATCTAGGCTGCCTACTGCATTACAAGATAATAATAATAATAATAAATCAGTAAATCTGCATCACTTACATACTGGTTACATATCCAACTGCTTCTTCTTTCTATTCATGCAGACTATGCTCCAAACACTGGAAGTAACTTTTGAACTTCAAGAGCACGAAACCTAAGGGACCAGAAACTGACATTCCACCTTCTCTTGGCCGGTCATGTTAAATGCACACATGCTGAATATTTATGGCCGAGTCTTACTTTCACACTGAGGTAATACTCAAATTATTTCCTTCAGAATAAATTACGGCATTTCTAAGCGTTTTGCCATGATGTGGATCTTCTCTGCTCCTCTGCCAGAGGTAAGGAAAGGGTAAGAGTCCTGTTCTCTGTAGGGACATCAACTTGTAGGGGCTTATATTTTCAATCACAGTGATGTGACGTAACCTTTGTGTCATCTGATTTAACATGCTTGAAGATAAAGTGTCAATATCATATTAAAGCTCTTTTTCATAAGGTAAAGTCTAAATGCGTCCAAGTCTTTTACAGTTTTAGCGTTTAAACACATGAGGCAGTATTGCTCAGTAATAATGACCCTACCAACACTTCAATCTGGACACCGTTTTCTTCTCATTTAAACCATTTGTACCATTTGTACTGTTTTCTATTTTCTCCTCTGTAATCTTTTTTCTTTATATGTTTTATGTACAGCGCATTGAGCTGCATCACTTGTATGAAATGTGCTCTATAAATAAAATTTGATTAATTGATTGATTGATTGATTAAACTTTTTACGATCATTTGCTCCCCACCGATTTTGCCGGCAATTACACATATTTTAAGTACCATGTCATGCCTTGCCAATTCAGTGGCTTGGATTCGGGTGTCAAAGTCTCCTTGGTAGAAACTATGCATATTAGTGATTATTAATTCAAAAATGTAAAAAATGCCCAGGTCCGTAAGAGTCCAGAGAAGAAAATGACCCCTTCGTGGAATCGAAGAATACAATTTCTTCTGTGGTCACAGGTCAGATTTTAGTAATAGAGCGAAAAACAAACTGGAGCTAAACTGTAATTAACAAACAATCATTTGAAAGAACACTTTCCCACCGCAGCAAGTGTCATCATAACAAGGGATAAGAAAATGAGCGCTATCTTACAAAACAACATCTTTTTTGTCTTCTATGCTGACAAATTCAAAATTTGAATATGAGATTTCTGAAGAAAAAACTTTGCATGCCAACTATATAACCTTTGAATTACCCATATCATGTATCTCACTAATATATGATATTTACAGGAAAAGGCATAATTTCGGCTGATGTGGAGTAAAGAAAGCACTCACCTGAGCGGCATTTTAACTGCCAAGTACCGGTCAACGGCTACCGCAAGTAAACTAAAAATTGAGCTTTGGGTGAGCACCAGAACAAAACATGCTAAGAAAAGGCAACCGTAGAAGTCAGACTGCAGACCAATGCTGATTGTGATGGAAAAAGGGATGGCTAAACAACCAACCAGGATGTCTGCCACGGCTAAAGAAACCAAGAAATAATTCGTGGCGTTCTTCAGGGTCGTGTTGGTGGCAACGGCCCAGCAGACCAAAACATTCCCAGCGATTGATAAAACAGCAATAATCAATTCAATTACAACATACAACGTATCCATTTCAGAGGGTCACGCTGAGAGAAAAATATAAAATATTTTTTAAAAGAAACGTCCCTCTAGATTGCGCAATTCCTTTGGAGCATCATTCAGTGAGAAACCCATAGAAATAAGTAAATTGAAAATAATTTACAGAAATCCAAAATTACATAATTTCCCAAACGATTCATTGAGTTCGGGGAACTGTCATCTGTAAAACAAGGACGAGAAGAGAACGTTAAAAGCATTACGCTGGCGTGGATAATAAAAGTATCTAATTGAATGAAAACATGTCAACGCTTAAAAACTGCTGTGCAAATCGTTTAATTAATAATGTAGTGATTTTTTTACATGCCAAGAAACAGACCGCAAGGAATGAATTAGAGATTAAAGGGCACATTGGTTTACGTCTGTGAAGTTGGTTCTTACCTTAGTCAGAATGCAAGATCAACAGTTACACTTCTTCTCGTCGCTTGCAATACGCGTTCGTTTCACTGAGCACCATACGCCCGCTGCTAGCTGTTAGAATCTTTGCCTAACTGCTTGTACCACACGCTTAGTTTCCAGCCGCGAGTCAGGCAAAAAATAATATAAAACCACGCCCAGTGCTGTGTGTAATGGTGTGTAATTCCGTCCTATAGGACTACACAAATGCGACAAAAGCTTTGAAATGCAGTGCCCATCCCACAAGCCATTTCCCCTGTCCTGCTGATGCAAAAGAACGACCCAGTTTTTATTTGTAGGGAAATGGATGATCTCAAACTCTGTGTTTACATTTCATCCCCCGAGAGAAAGATTGAAAGTGATGGGCACCAGTTGAAATATAAACAGACTCGGAGGTCTGTCTGGAACAGCTACCACAACTAGTAAAACTATAAGGTCTTATTGCGCCCCCATGCCCAATAGTTTAGAATACAGAACATCACAACATTCTGTTGTTATGTACAGTTAAAATCTAAAAGTTTCGGAACAGGGCTCTGTACTCCAACCCATGTAATTTGAAATAACACAATAAATAGACCTATGAGGTTAAAATGTCTGCAGACTGTCAGCTTCAATTTGAGTGTATTTACATCCATATCAGGTGATCCCCATATTTTAGGAGAGTAAAAGGAATTGGACAACTGGCTACCCTCTGCTAGGCTGTTTCTTGGACAGCTGTGTGTCTTTGCATCATTGCTTCATACACAAGAAAGCTGCTGACTGCTGAAGTGGATGACCAAAGAATACTTTCAACTGGGAAGAGAAACCGCATTTCAACTGACGATACTGAGCGAGAACGCTCTCAAGGATGCAGGCGTAGATGTGTCAGAGACTACCATGAAATGAAAACTACACCAGCATGACCTTTGAGGATTCACTACAAGATTTCCACTGGAAAGCCTCAAGGTGGAGAATGGTCAGGTTAGAGTTTGATAATAAATGTTCCTTTAGAAAAGAGGAAAACTGGTGACTTCTGGAACAAAGTCTTATGGACAGATGAGGCGAGCATTATCCTGTGCCACATAAAGAGGAAGATGTGGAGAAAGAAAGGAAACGCTTGTGATCCACAGCACTGCCCCTTGTCTGTGAAACATCACAGAGGCAGTGTTATGGCTTGGGCATGTATGGCTGCCACTGGACCTGGCTCACTCGTTTTTGTTGATGATGTGGCTGCTGAGAGAGCAAATAAGGAGTTTTTCAGACTCAAAAAACTGGAACGTTCTTGATAGGCTAAGTCAATCACACATCCTGAACCCAACTGAATTTCCCTCGCTGAAGACAAGACTGAAGGAAAAATGCAGCAGAAATAAATGGGTACAGGCCTGGCAGGGCATCACCAGGAAAGATACCCAGTGGGTCACAGATTTCAGGCAGTCATCCAATGCAAAGGATTTGTAACCAAATACTAAATATTTTACTTCAGATTATGTTAATTTGTCCCATTATTTCTGCTCCCCTAAAATGTGGGGACTTTGTATAAAAAGGGCTGTAATTCCTACAAGGATGACCCAATATGGATGTAATTACCCTCAAATTAAAACTGACAGTCGGCACTTTAACCTCATATCCATTGTTTTATTTCAAATCCAATGTGCTGGAGTACGAAAAAACAAACAAAAGTTGTGTCACTGTCTGAATACTTTTACATTTAACTGCAGAAATGTGTGATTCAGTGACTGTGATGGCAGCTCTGTGTCTCTGCTGCAGCTCTAAGGTTTAATCTGAGCAGTGTGTACGTGCAGTTTGTTTTCTTCATGTCCGTGTGAGTATCCTCTGTGTGTTCAGCTTTCCTGCCACAGCGCTAAGATGCTCTGCCCAGGTTAATTAGCCTCTCTAATCTGTACCTGTGTGTGTGTGTACGTGCAAGCACATGCATATCTGTGTGTGTGTGTGTGTGTGTGTGTACGTGCAAGCACATGCATATCTGTGTGTGTGTGCGTGCAAGCACATGCATATCTGTGTGTGTGTGTGTACGTGCAAGCACATGCATATCTGTGTGTGTGTACGTGCAAGCACATGCATATCTGTGTGTGTGACTGTGTATGTGCAAGCACATGCATATCTGTGCATGTGTGTGTGTGCGTGCATACATTTGTGTGTGTGTGTGTATGTGCAAACACATGCATATCTGTGTGTGTGCACGTGTGTGTGCGTGCATGTGTGTGTGTGTGTACGTGCAAGCACATGCATATCTGTGTGTGTGTGTGTACGTGCAAGCACATGCATATCTGTGTGTGTGACTGTGTATGTGCAAGCACATGCATATCTGTGCATGTGTGTGTGTGCGTGCATACATTTGTGTGTGTGTGTGTATGTGCAAACACATGCATATCTGTGTGTGTGCACGTGTGTGTGCGTGCATGTGTGTGTGTGTGTGTGTGTGCAAGCACATTCATATCTGTGTGTTACGTATGTGTGTGTGTTTATGTGTGTGTGTTACTTCACAAACAGATTGTCCAAGACAATATATGACCACTCAGTCTCAAAAAGGACACCTCTATGCGTAAAAACCAATTTTAAGGTTGTATATTCATTCCATATTTAGTCCCAGATATTGACAGTAGAATGACCTGGTATAATTCTAGAAAAATGTGTTGTATTTATTTCATTATTCAGTGAGCAGTGTTTTCCCTGCTGTATCGGCATATCTTAGGGCTATTGTTGGGTTTATCTTGTTGCTATTACGGAATACAAATTTTTAGTGGTGAAAATATTTTTATTACATTACATTACATTACAGGCATTTGGCAGACGCTCTTATCCAGAGCGACGTACAACAAAGTGTATAACCATAACCAGGAACAAGTATGTTGAAAACCCTAGAGAGAAGTACCGGTCCAAATGCAGGGAACAACCGCATAGTTCAACTTGGACCCTGAAGATTAAACTGATTAACACTAACACAAACGAGAACAGCAACAACGCAGTCTATGCAAAAATACAAGCAGTAGTTAAGACAGGTGCATTTATGAATGCCTAGATAGACACTGTTGCCCAGTGTGTCATGCGTCGGGGGTGTAGTTGCAGATGAGACTGCAGGGAGGGGGTTCTTATTACATGAATGACCGGTGCTATAATGGTGGGGCTGCGAAACTCCATTTCCGGTATAGCTGTCGTGTATCGTCTACTTATAAAAGTAGAACACAGAGTTGGTGTTTTCAACTCATGGTTTAGTTACAGGAGCAATGAAGTTCAGAAATCTTGGCATGCCACTAGGGGGCTTTTGTGAAGGGGTTAACAATGGAAATCGGTACAATTGGACTGGGGCTGTCAGCAGTCACCTGGCACGTTCTCATCAAAATATTAATAATAAGTCCTCTAATTAGACAAAATGCTCAACATTCAGAGCTGATTGTTACGGGAGTGCCGCAGGGATCTGTACTGGGTCCTCTGCTGTTCTCCTTATACACCAGATCTCTTGGTTCAGTCATTAATTCACATGGCTTTTCCTATCATTGTTATGCAAATGACACGCAACTCTTCTTTTCTTCCCCCCCCTCGGCCACACAGGTCAATGATAAGATCTCTTCCTGCCTGGCTGACATCTCCACCTGGATGGCCAGCCACCATCTGAAGCTCAACCTCAACAAAACTGAGCTGCTCTTCTTCCCGTATAAGACCTCCTTGCGTTGTGAACTCTCAATCACGGTTGATGGCACCACAGTGACTGCCTCTCACTCTGCCAAGAGCTTGGGGGTGGTCCTGGATGACCAACTGGACCTCAAGGAGCACATCAAGGCAACATCACGGTCCTGCAGATTCCTCCTGTACAACATCAGGAGGATTCGACCATACCTGACGACGCACTCCACCCAGCTGCTCGTCCAGGCTACGGTGACCTCTCTCCTTGCAAACCTGCCAGCTTGTGCCATACAGCCACTACAGATGATTCAGAATGCCGCTGCCCGGCTCATCTACAACCTCCCCAAATTCTCCCACGTCACTCCTCTGCTGCGATCACTTCACTGGCTACCAGTCGCTGCCAGAATCCGATTCAAAGCCCTGACCCTTGCCTACACTGCTGCCAACAGGACAGCCCCCATCTACTTGCAGGACATGACTCAATTCTATGTGCCTGCTCGACCACTCCGCTCTGCGGCAGCAGAGTCTTGTAACCCCTCCCACCCGCCCAAAGGGATCACAGAGCTTCTCCACCCTAGCTCCCCAGTGGTGGAACGAACTCCCCGTCCCTCTCCGAACCTCCCCCTCACTATCCATCTTCCGCCGTGGCCTGAAGACTAATTTCTTCAGACTATACCTAGACTAACCACCACCACGCTGTATAAAAAAAATAAATAAAAAAGAATACCCTTTTTTCCTGTCACTTGTTACATGTTGCCCCATCTCTGCACTTCTTGGTAAATTGTATTTGTCCTAATATTGTAGCTTATTCTTCTGCCTAGTTGGCTTTGCAGATGTTAGACTAGGATAGTGTTCATTGTTCTCGGCTAGAAATAGCTGTACAAAATAAGTAAGTGTACCTTACTGAACCCGTGTTCAGCAGTTGTCTACGATCATGAAAATGCACTTTTGTACGTCGCTTTGGATAAAAGCGTCTGCCAAATGAATGTAATGTAATGTAATGATTGGTTCCTGCATATCTAGTGCTTTCAAGTCTTTCAACAGCATGGTGCAATTGCACATGTTGCACCAATGGCCTTATGTTCTGAAAGTATTTTCAAATAATTTGAGATTTGAAAGTAAGATTTGAAAGTAATTGCAAATACATGCAATCTCCTTTTTTGCAATTTAAATATGTATTTGACCCTGGTCTGCAGAGTGCGTGTGTGTCTGACCCTGCGTTTATTGTGGAACACACACACACACACACACACACACTGCATGTGTGTCTGACCCTGCGTTCAGTGTGGAACACACACACACACACACTGCATGTGTGTCTGACCCTGTGTTTAGTGTAGAACACATACACACACACACACTGCATGTGTGTCTGACCCTGCGTTCAGTGTGGAACACATACACACACACACACATACACACACACTGCATGTGTGTCTGACCCTGCGTTTAGTGTGGAACACACACACACACACACACAGACACACACACACACACACACACACACACACACACTGCATGTGTCTGACCCTGCGTTTAGTGTGGAACACACACACACACACACACACACACACACAGACACACAGACACACACACACACACACACACACACACACACACACACACACACACACACACACACTGCATGTGTGTCTGACCCTGCGTTTAGTGTGGAACACACACACACACACAGACACACAGACACACAGACACACACACACACACACACATACACACACACACACACACACACACACACACACACACACACACACACACACACACTGCATGTGTCTGACCCTGCGTTTAAATGATTCTCCCAATGCTCCAGCACAAAGGCAGAAACGAGTCAAATGTGAAATTTTGCAACTCAACACTTAAATATCCTGAGGAGAAAGTTTACATTGTGAAAAAAATGAACTATGCACCTATGAACATACAGCTGCTATTGTCAATGGTCCCATAAATTATTACATGACCTCACAGAAACAGGAACTGCAACTGAAGAGATTGATTTCTGAATAGGACTTTTTCTGGTCACTGTTTTTCAATAAAAATAAATAAAAAATTTTGACGTGAAACTGTCATATACAATTCAAAACCTCTCCTGTTATCTGGCTATAAATACAAAGGACCAGGGAGAGCTCCAAAGGTCACGCTTCCCAGCATCTCTATAGGAATGCTTTCCACCATGTGTGATTTACAGCACGACTGTCTGGGAAAGCTAATGCTAACATATATTTTATCATATATTTATGATATGTGAAACATTCATATTTACACACATATGTGTTTTTTGTGGTGCAGAATGATAATTTATCATTGGGAGATATCCACATTTCATACTGACAGGTGATGTACAGCCACTCAAGCCACAAGATCAGAGAGCAGTAAAAACTGCACAGGGTAAACATTTAACATAACTAATACAATTATGGAAAGTAAAAGTTTTTACTCTGCATTATACATGACAAATACTTATATTTTAAAAAATGTAATAGAAACACACCTGCAGAGAATGACGGGGGGACATGGAGTGAATGCTTTCCAGATTCACTCAAGTATGATAGTAAGGAAGGTATCCAACAACAGATCTTCAGCCTACCTGCTCAGCCAAATGTAAATAATTTAAAAGATAATCTAATTCAGTTTAGAGGAAGAGGAAAGGGGTTAAAACTTTAAAGTACGATATGCAGTGTAAGATGCAGATGTCTGGTTGATCAAAGAAGGCACACTACTATGAAGCACTGGCAGGCCGGCCTGTGGTGTTCTAAATATTACAAAAAAAGTGCACACAACATAACTGCATAGCCTATTAAATAGGCCCTATTTTCTGGGTTGCTCGCAGATGTAATTTTTTACGTATGCGCCACAAAGTTGATCTAAAATATATTTTATAAATGAGGCCCCAGATGTAGTAACCTAGTATGAAAATTCACCGATGTCCTCTTCTACTGCCCGCTTGCGGAAAATAACGTGCAGGCCAGTTTAGAGGGAGCGTCACGTGCATATTGCGCCCGACAATAAGCAGCTTATTTTTGTGAATTATAGGCAAATTATATTCGAATATATTCAAACTCTAACGAATTACAAAAGCTAATATTCAAATACTCTTAGGATCCAACGTCTACCTCCATCAGGGGGAAGAGGAAGGCTTCTGAAGAACAAGAGCATGCTATTGTGAACATGGTCGTCGCTGACAATGGGATCAAGCTCAAAGAAATCCAGGCCAGAATTACAGACTACAACCTTGTCTTTGGCAATATTGCAAGCATCAGCCTGACAACAATTACTCAGACTCTGGCTTAACACAGAGTTCGAATGAAGCAATTGTACAAAGTTCCATTTGAAAGGAACAGTGAGCGCATCAAGGAACTCCGGCACCAATGTGTCCAGCTAAGGTTATCCAATACAGCAATTACTGTACTATAGTGAGTTTTACATTACAGTAACCTAAACTTGGGGTACAGAGTAGCACATACAGTAGGTATACAGTAAAGCATTTACACACACTGTGTTTGATTTCTTTCAGAGAGTCATGGAGTTGGAGGCTAATCAGCGCCAACATGAGATGGTTTATGTCGAAGACGGTGGGTTCAATCTCGCAAAAACACGTCGGCGGGGATGGAACATCATGGGGAAAAGGGCCACAGTTGACGTGCCGGGCCAGAGAGGGGCAAACATGACCGTGTGTGCAGCAATATCCAGCAATGGAGTGGTCCTGCACAGATGTGAAATTGGCCCCTACAACACAAAGCGCCTTCTCTTATTTTTAGAGGACCTGCACAGAAGCCTGGTGCCGGAGGCAGAAAGAGGACAGCTGGGAGACAACTTTGCCACATTTGTGATTACGTGGGACAATGTGGCATTCCAGCGTTCCCGTGTAATCACAGACTGGTTTGCCGCCCATCACAGGATGGTGTCCCTTTTCCTTGCTCCCTACTCCCCTTTCCTTAACCCCATCGAAGAGTTCTTTCAGCCTGGAGATGGAAAGTCTATGATCGTCGCCCCACACGACCAAACGACCCTCATCGAAGCAATGGATGCTGGATGCCGAGACATCACAGCAGAACACTGCCAGGGGTGGATATGCCACACCAAAAGATACTTTCCAAGGTGCTTAGCCATAGAAAATATCAGGAGTGATGTGGACGAGAACATGTGGCCAAATGCAGAAGACCGTGTAGATTAGAAAAGGACTGTGTATTTTTCTTTTTTTTCCTGTGCCTTTTTCTGTTTGTATATTTTACACTACTTTTACACATTGTAACTAGCAGCTATATTGCAGATTTTTGTTTATCTCTTGCAGTAATTTACTACTGCAGCAATTCTGTCACATTCCATTTTTCATATATATACATTCACACACATGTAAAGTAATGCAGTTTCTGTAATACCATCTGCTGTTAGTATTTTGTATGTCATTGCACTGTGATTGAGTAAATGCGCCTGTGGGAAGAGAACATGTGCTAGTGTTTTGACAGAATTATTTGATTTGGAGACATGTTTGCAGTGTTTTGGGAGAGTTAGTATATTTTGTGTGTATGTGTGTCTGTGTGTTAGTGTATTCTTGCATTTTGAAAATTAATGTTGATGTTTAGTTTACAATGAGTGATTTTGAGCATAAAATTAACTGTTTTGCCAATTGTGTGTTGTAGGTTAGTTGGTGTGTTAAGAGTTTTGAAAATGTGACTACAGAATGGATAAAAAGGTCATAGCAATCGTACAAAACTGTAACATCAGTAGCCTAATTCAAATATATGTATATATCATGTCAAAAAGACCAAAGCCCTCTGGTGCCCAGGGAAGAAAAAGAAGAAAAGAAGAGGAGGAAAAACAGGAAAAAGACAGAGGTAATGTGATGAATGAAGGGTTTATCTATTGCATAGTAGTTACCGTTGGAGCAGAGTGTTACCAGCTTACTTTGGACGATAGTAACGTTTGCTAATTTAATAAATAGCTAGAGTTAACGTCAGTTACTCCCACCTTAAATTCATTAAGGAAAGTTGGAAAGACTATTCAGGTGTTTGGGGAATAACCTACAACATAATTTTGAGAAATACACTTTTACTTTTAAGTGTGCTGCACGAACCAAAACTGGGGGTTTCTATTTGGACCGTTGTTAAGCAAACCTAAGAAACCAACGATTCTATCAAGAAAAAATAGTTCCTTCTTGTTTTATACCATAAAATTAGCACCAATTTTAGTCATTTTTGTCATTACATTATTTAAGAAAACTACATGAAACCATAACTCAATCAAATGAATCTCCCTAGCTCTGTCTTGCTTTTTAAAATGTTACGGTCTCGCAGTGTAGACATTGAATTTTTCCAAGACACTCTGAAACCGGGTTTGAATCATAGACTGTATAAAATAGGTTTGAATGCCAGTTAGCTTTATGATAGGTTCGCTGTCACTTGTTACCTAGCCAATTAAAATTCTGGGTTTTAGGTCAGAATGGTCTCACAGCATGCTTGTTATCCCGGCTAGCTAGCTAGCTAACTATTGAATTTTATTCAAAACAGCGGTTACTACAAACGGAATTGTTCACAAATACGGATGAAAATGCATCCTGTAGCCATGAGTTAAATATGGAACGCCTATTCTACTGTCCAAATAAGGGATGATTCCGTATTTTGCGGGATGGTTGGCATCCCTAAATGAAGCCAGTAACTAGAACCATGATTCAACGTTGCCATTTATTGCGAAATTGGACATTGAAGAGGGTAGGCGACGTAACAACAATTCAAAATCAAAAGAATAATGTTGCTGTTTTAACTGCTTTAGAATGCTGGATTTTGTAGCACATTGATTTTAGAACTGTTAAAAGGCCGAGGTGTCCCTTTACTGAGAAATAATGCCCACCCTTGGACCAATCAGAATCAAGTATTCAGCCAAGCCGTTGTATAAGTCTAGTTAGCCAATGTTAGCCCTGCTTGTAATAGTCAATTAAAATGATTTTCCTTTTCCATCTCCTTTTGTAATTAATAGTTGTAAGCCTTTGCATTTTCATTACTGATTAGTCTTATACGTACATGTGGAATTGACTGCGATGCAAGGGGCACCAGCCAAAATCTTGCCTAGGGCACCAAATTGGTCAGGGCCGGCTCTGAGCACTGGCATGATATTTGGTCAGAATAGCAGAATCTTTATATTTTATGTTCATAGGGCCCGGTAGCATTCCAGTTTGTTTCGAGTTTAGTTGGAGTTTGGTCAGTTGACTCTAATGAGAGATGTTCTTGAGGTGTTGTCTTGAAGCTGAATGATGGTGGTTTTATCGGTTCAGTGAGCTCCAGGACTAGTTGGCTGACAGGACTCTCTACCTCTTTCTCTCTCTTTCTCAAGGTGTTGAGTCACCTGGGTCCTGAATTAAGAGGCATCAGGCAGGGTCGCCCACCCTCAGGGTAATTATACAGCCTTGCCATCAAGCCTCTCTGGAAAAGGTGGTTGTCAATTTGTTTAAATGGAATTGGCTATTACCACAGCTGTCCTACAGGGCATGGGTCTTGGTTTCGAACAACCTGGCTGCCTCATTGTAGCATAGACTTTTGGTCTTGGATCCAACTGATGATATAAATAATCAAATTCAGAAAAGACTGGTGAATTTTTTCTGGCCAGGGCAGCATTGGATGCGTGTGCCTGTTTTATATTTGCCAGTTCAGGAAGGAGAGCAGGGTCTGCTGGATGTCAGGAGCAGGATATCTGCGTTCTGACTGCAGGCAGCACAGAGACACCTCTGCTGAGTTGACCTGACTTGGAACAAAATCACATGCGCTCTCCTGCAGAAGGTGGAGGACCTATGATATGACTGACAGCTTCTTGTACTGTACCTTCAGGGAGCTCAATACCGTTCTCGACAAAACCATTTCTATATGGACTTCACTGTGTGCCCGAGGCCATTTTCATGCTGAAACAGGAAAGGGGCTTCCCTAAATTGCTGGGGAAGCACAGAATAATCTAGAATGTGATTGTATTCTCTAGCATTGTAGATTTGCCTTCACTGGAAGTGACAGGAGTAGTCCAAACCATGAATGGTAAATGGTAAATAGACTAAATTTATATAGCGCTTTTATCCAAAGCGCTTTACAATTGATGCCTCTCATTCGCCAGAGCAGTTAGGGGTTAGGTGTCTTGTTCAAGGGCAACACCCGGGGCGGGGTTTGAACCGGCAACCCTCCGACTGCCAGCCAATCTGTCTTACCTCCTGAGCTATGTCGCCCTGGGCGTGTCAAAGTGTCCTTGAGCAAGACACATGAAAAACAGCCCCAGACTAAGGGGTGTCCAGATACTTTTGGTCATACAGTGAATGCTACAGTGATTTTTTAACAATGAACCTATGTCAAAGTGCTGCAACAGCGGAACAAGAAAAACAAGACAACTTCACTATTTCTGTGGCAATTTCACACTGAGGTTGGACAAACACTGTCTCAAAGGGTTGCTGGTTCAAGTCACGGGTATTAGTGCTGTGGTGCCCTTTAGCAAGCTACTTATTCTGAATTGCTTTTGTAAATATCCAGTTATGCAAACTGACAATAATATGGCATTGCCGTCCATGCACAGTGGTATCTACTCCTTAAAGGGTATCTTTTTTAAGTACTACACTGACACCCTAAATCTATTGGAAAGGTCCAAAGGCTTGAAAGACTAATTTTTAGTTTGTAGGTAATTGGCAAGTGCTGGGTACTCTGTATTTTGTGGATAAATAAAGAGAGTAGATGGGCTGAATGGCCTGTTCATCAGTATGCTTTTTTATCTTTTAGGTGGATTGTAATCACATTATTATTGGTGACTTTGAATTGCAGAAACTGATGTTCTATTTGTTTTTAAGACAAAGCAGCTTTAATTTCAATTATTTATCAGTTCAGCACATGCCCTTATCACTTATTTGCACATAACCCAAATTGCTTTGGTAAGGATTTAAGTGCCTTGCTGAAGCATGCCACAGTATTGCATTAGCTGGGAGCTGAGCCTTCATACCATACTCATATTCACTCAGATTGGCACTTACAGCCGCTAAGATGTATTCTATCTACAACTGAACGGCAAGTCGCTTACTAGCTAGTGCTATCAGAGCCGATGCACTGGCATGTGTGTAATGGAATTCACATTTTGCCTTAACTTTTGTGCTGTCTTCATGTTGTCAGATATCTATATTGAGAGAGAGAGAGAGAGAGACAATATAATTGGATAGGGCAGACTTGTTCATGGTCCACAAAATATTACAAGTCTGCTTTGTCTGACCTGACTGTAAGTATGTCACATGTTTCACCAAACATATTCATGTTTGGTCTTGTTAGAAAGAGGGAAAAGTCATGAATATTTAAATAATAATAGTATAATGCTTAGCCCTGGTTCAACAAAATAAGGTCCCTTTAATTAATAAGTAAATGTCAGCTTTTTTTTCATTTATGAAAGTCGGTCCTTGTCATAAATGAAACTAGAAGAGGGTAATACTCTGGCAAGATCTAGCTTATCGATATCTCTCTCTTTACTGGTAGTTTCAAATTAACATCTGGTTTAATGTCTTCTGTTTTGTAAATGATAATTAGTGAGCTTACATTCAATAATGAATGTATGATTTCAATTCATTATTCTATTGGATTGTCTTTCATTTAACGAAACAATTCAATTTTAAGACCCAATATGGAGTTTGTTTTCATTGTTGTTCTGCTTCACAGATCAGAAACTATTTCTCCAGTCTAGTATTTACTGAAAAACACACATTACAATTTACTTTTTGCTGTAATTGATGTATGGTGATTAACTTTGAATATAACTTCTGATTTCATAACTGCAGGGTTATAAAAGTCTCATAAGATGATGGCGTACCGCTTCTTTCCCCCCCATTTTTTTAATATAAAAAGGGCAATGTTCCACTTTTATTATGGTAGGGTCACTCCGGAAAAGAATAAAATTTGAAAAGTTCATGGGTTTTTCACTGCTGCTAAACTTGGAAAAGGATCATTTTTGACCCTGAGGACAGCACAAGGGTTAAATGGCTTGTCCTGTCTGATTCTGTTTTGAAGCAGCTCACACACCTATAAGTTCTGCATGCCCTCCATTCAGAAGTCTGTATCCAGACCCACTGCAATGCTGAACACCCCAGAGGACATTAGGCAGTTCCACTGAAGTGCTGGCATGACCTCTTTCCTAGAAAGGCTGCTGGCTTCCGGGCTTTAAACAGAAATGAGAACTCTCTGCCATAATGAATGTCTCGTAAGGAAGATACACACACACACACACACCCACAAATGCACATGAACACGCACACGCGTGCACACACACACCCACAAATGCACATGAACATGCACACGCATGCACGCACACACACCCACAAATGCACATGAACACGCACACGTGTGCACACACACACCCACAAACGCACATGAACACGCACACGCGTGCACACACACACACACACACACCCACAAATGCACATGAACATGCACACGCGTGCACACACACACACCCACAAATGCACATGAACACGCACACGTGTGCACACACACACCCACAAACGCACATGAACACGCGCACACACACACACACGTGCACACACACAAATGCACATGAACATGCATGCTTGCACACACACACGTATGCCCACAAATGCACATGAACACACACACACACACACACACACGTGCACACATGCACTCATGCCCACAAATGCACATGAACATGCACGCACACAAACACACCCACAAATGCACCTCAACACGCACACACGTGTGCACACACACACATACACACACACACGAGCACGCACGCACACATGTGCACACACACAGAAAAACTTATTATGACCAAATAGTTCAGATCTGAATTTAAACTTTTAATTTTCATATCAGG